>NC_089743.1:43806476-44078976 GCF_040412425.1 Macrobrachium rosenbergii
GTTCACGGGTTGCCTCGATGAAGGTCGATGCAGTACAGCCGATCGCTGCTTTCACTCTTCGATTTATAATCAAGACCCAGATGATTATTATGGTGAATATCATAATTTGAGTTTAATCGAAAGGACATAAATTGATGTATTGATATAAACTAACGTCTTAACTATGGTTTTCGATGTCTGAATTCAAAAGAAAACAACTTGGAAAGGATATATGCAGAAAAACAGATCATGTGTTTGTATCATATCGTGTGTAAGATTTCATAGCTATAATAGTCATTCGAACATGATTGTGTTAACGGTGAGGCTAGTACCATGAGCATAAATGGGTGTGTGTGCGTGTGTCTGTTTTCCTGGCCGTCTGTCTGCGTGTTCCTGCGAACTTGTATTAAGATTTATTGTTATATTCGCTTCAATATACGGCGATTAAACTGCATATCTTTGGAAGCCTCTAACTGACACCTTACTCTCTTTTCAGAAGATGAGATCCTTGTATCTCTTGTTGCTGGTGTTGGGTTGGACTGCGGGAGAACTTCCACCTCCGGAGAGGTCCTACAAAATCCTCATGGTCCTCCCAGTTTCGAGCATCAGCCACCGGAATGTTTTTTTACCTTTAGCTAAGGCTTTAGCAGAGCGAGGACACAAGGTAGGTGTAAAGAAGTTTTACCTCTTATGGTAAATTTCGGCTCATGAATGAAAAAGTGATTCCACTGAACATTACTGTTCAATGTCCCTCTTCCAAAGCAACTCCATTGTTGGTTAGTATAGATTCTGCTGGGTTTATGCCAGCGGAGGCCCCTACCTAAAGGTTACCTACAAGTGAGTTATGTTGTTGAATGGACTTACAGGCCTGATGTGGACCTCTAGACAGTAACAGTAATAACTCATCCAAATCGTTGGTCAGGAAGGAAGACCAAAACAATCAGTCGATCCCCTTCGGGCAACTCAGTTGCATGGACACCTCATGACCGGTAGACATCATGTTGTATGGAATCACTCATTCTCTCCCTCACTCAATCACTCCATCTCCCTCGCAGATCGAGATGCTGAGCAACACAGACAAACCCTTGAACCAACCAGGCATCCGAGAAATCTCCCACAACCTGCCCGAATTCAACGTGGCAAGTATGAACATGTTCGAAACTCGAAAGGAACGCGACGGAGTATTTTACCTCTTCATAGAGGCAATGCCCAAACTTGCCCGGAAGCTCTACCACTTGCCTCAGGTGAAGGAACTCTATGCCAGGAGGAAGGAGTTCGACCTTGTCATCTCAGACCACATGTTTAACGAGGTGAGTGCCAACACCATACTCTTAGGGTATGGCCACACTGCCGCTAATTATGAAACTGGAAGAGCAGGGCAAAAGTTTTGATGCCTTGCTAAAGCCTGCCGCTCTTTGCACATGATGCAGCATGTTTAAAAAACATGGAGTTCTGAGCATCTTCCTTCAGAAGAAATGGGTTCTTTGAAAATTTGTTGCAGGTTTTTTCAATCACTCTGCAAGTTTGCTGAGCAATAAATCAAAAGGTCCTTGGCTCATACGCAAATATTCACATTTGCCATCATACATTCGAGACTGTTTATATAAATAGATTACAAATTTCACTCTGTTCCATTCTTCTCTAGTCAGTTTTATGCATCCAGACTTTTTTTTTTTTTTGCACTGGTATTTCTTCTAACTTTGTGGAAGTATTTTGAAAACAATTTTCTTAACTAATTTGATGATGACATGTCTGCACTGGCAATCAGCTTCGACAAACATGTTGCTCGTATTCAGCAGCTCCTGTGTGGCCATGCAACGCTTTGATGCTACAGCTGCTGCTCTTTGCTAGATGCTACCTCACCACTTGCTGTGTGTAATGTGGCCATACCCTTAAAGTTTTCTCTTAGGCGTAACTGCTTGATGATGGATTGAGGTAGGAATGTTGTGGATGCTGTTGCTGTAGATTTGGTTTGCCATATTTCAGCCCTTGACATGCGGGAGGGAAAATTGTACCTGCAGCCCTAAAAATAACAGGTAAGACTTGGTAAGAGTTCTTACGCCATTATTTAACCAAATAGCGTTCAATAAAGACTCTAAGATATACTCCCTAGTCCCTGAATCTTGGTCTGATGGAATGTCCTCTTGTAACTGAATTCCAGGCAGTGTATCCCTTCGCCTATGAGTTGCCCTTTATGACCATTGCCACGCCGGGCATGGACTACAGGCAAAGTGCCGTCCTGGGTAATGTCCTCAACCCAGCTTATGTGCCCAATTTCCTGCTGCCAACGAGCTTGGACACTGTCTTTGGGCGCCTTAAAAACACTTTCCTGCACATCTTCACCGCCATCCATTGGAGACTCTGGCAGATTGTACCTTCCGTACAGAAAGAGGTATGTAGACTTGTGTGTCAGGGCACACTGCATCATTAGTAGACATATATATATATATATATATATATATATATATATATATATATATATATATATATATATATATATATATATATATATATATATATATACCTTATATACATATATACATGGTCGCATGCATGCATATATGTATGTTTATGCCTTTTGTCTTGGAAAGTTTGACTTCAAATATTGGTAGCTTGTATTTTAGGATTGGGTTGCTAGGCCTGTGCCGTATGTACTGCATGTATATGAACTTTCTAGAAAGCCTTTTTATTTGTCATAACAAGATTTGCAAGATATACAATATTTAGTTGATCTTTCCCTGTATCATTGCATTCAAAGTACTGTAAACTGCCATTTATATATATATTTTCATGATGTTGTCTTGTAATATGTATAACATGCGATATTTTGATATATTTACTCTTATATTTATCATGTATTATGTGTAATAATAATAATAATTATTGAAATATCATCAGATCTCAAAAGAACTAATGATTTAAATAACTTAACAGCATAATTTAGAATGAATAATATCTTTCTTGATAAAAGCGTAGTACAAGGAACATGTGTGTCCTAGTGAGAACTTGTTTCATTTCAATTGTCATCGGTTGATATAAGAGAGAGCACTTTGTTTTGGGTTAACGTGAGGACAGTTTGGAATAACAATTGACAATTCGTTTAAGAAATCAACTCAGTTTTTCATCTTGTTTATGAAACACGTCAATCATAATTAGCCAATTGCAGTATGTTTCGATCTTGTAAAAATTTCTGTAAAAGCCTTGTCCCATACGAAAAGAATATGAGTGATTTGACAAAGTCACATACATGGCTCTGATCATGTATGCCGCTTTGAGAGAAAGAGTAACGTCCCGATTTCGTTCTAAACGTTTGCTGTGAGTGACGTCACCTTCCTTCTAGGCATTTCTCTTTTGGTATCTCGTAACCAAAATGCCTTAATGACGTCATGCAACTTGGATTTTTACTGGAATCCCAAAAATCTGTTCATTCTGATTTCCGAGACCAGTCAGTTTGGTTCCCTCTCTCTCTCTCTCTCTCTCTCTCTCGTTCTTAAAAAGGTTACTTTTAATGTAGTATATTTGTGGTCACTGGTATTAGCATTAACCTTTGAGATCTGAATTTAGTAAAATTATTTCATTTGTAACGGCGCCTGGTAAAAAAGTGTGCTTAGTGAAATTAGCGCAGCTGCAAAGGGATTTTACAGAGGTTTTCACAAGTTTGTGTAAGGTAACGTGAATTTTACTTATTAATACCATGGTAAAATAAGTTAGGGAAATTATGCCTTAGTGAAATTATTATTGATAAATCTTTTGTGGAATTGTATGTGTTCTTGTGATTGCACTCTCTTCATATTTTCACATTTTTTTATGTTTTCGATGTAACATTTATTTACGTAGCATTTTAAATATTTCTTGGTAATTTAACATTGCATACTTGATTTAATTTTTCATTTATTAAGATTTTCTTTTCAAATCTTGAGTAATTCTTGATAAATTAAGGTTTTTGTGAATTACTTTGCTTCATAATTTAATTTGAAGAATTAATTAAGTTTTGTGTTATTTTCAAGTAATAGTAAATTTTTCAGATTGTGAATTCTAATTATAAATTTTGAATTTAAAAATAAATTTTGTGTTTAATATTTCTAGAAAAACAGTGTTTCATTTATTGACCACCAGTGAATAGGATTAATTTGTGTGCATAAGGCAAAGTGATAAATATGTTTTGTTCTTTTAGTTTTGCTAAAGTGAATTTAGACCAGGGGAAACAGTTAAAGTTGTTTGATGGAGTGATACCCTTTTACTCTAGAATATTTCTTGTTTAATTGTTGATAACTCGCACATATTCTGATAAACTTAGTTTGATTTTTCAAGTGATTAATAAGTTTTTTAAGGGATCACTGTTACCTTTAGAGTACTTAGTCGTAAATCCTATATATATTGTCACGCATCGTGACAATATATATATATATATATATATATATATATATATATATATATATATATATATATATATATATATTACATACATATATATCTATATAAATTTATTTTCTAAAAACATTAATTTACAGTCTATGAATATACAACTCTTCATATATTTTTCACAGTTTTTTACACATCAGTCGCCATATATAATGAAGACTGACATCAATTTGACATATTCTGAGACTAGGCTGATTAGAAGCATTTCGTAGAGAGCGAAACCCTTGTGTTTCTCTGCTTAATTCATTTATAACAGTGTACGTCTTAATTATGTTAATTAAAATAGTGAATTTCTACGAATCTTTGGAAGTCAGTCGACTGAACCTCATTTGTTTCTTTTCCGTATACTCTTGTCCCCAAAAAGATTAACATCAGCCTAACACCCTCTGAGAGAGAGCAAGGTTGATACAGCAAGGTTGGGACTGAAGCCTCGTGTTTCTCCGTTTCATTTATCTATAACTGGTTACGTCTTAATTTTGTCGACCAACCTGATAATGGAAACAGTCTCATATCTTCAGAAGTCCGTCGATTAAAACTCATATTCCTATCTTTGTGCCCTCAAAAGATCTCAGCCCAGTTCCCTGATCTTCCTCCTCTTTTGGACATCGAAAGGAACCAGAGTCTCACACTTCTGAATTCTCACTTTTCGATGGACATGCCTGTTCCCCTCCTGCCGTCACAGATTGAGGTTGGGGGCTTACACTGCAGACCGGCCAAGCCCTTGCCAGAGGTAAGGGTGATATTCAGAGTTACGAGTCTTAAAATTGAAGGATCCTGAAGTTTTGAATTCTGTAGGTCTAGGGTTTTGTACGGCAGAGTTATGGAATGCTAGAGTTTTAATATTTCAAAATCGATAAGCCTAAAGTGTTTCAATCATAGAATTCTATAATTGTGAATTTCTTTAAATTTTGGAATTTTATAATACTAAATCTCATAATTTTATGATTGAAGGATTTGAGAATTCTGGAATCTTTAAAATCTTAGAACCCTGGAAATTGTAAATCTTAGGATTCTGGATTAAATTTTAGAATGATAGAATTTATTACTTATCCTAGGCGTTTTCATCCAGTTGAAAATGTATAAAAAGACAATTATGGCTGATAATTTTACTTTATCTAAAGATCGGCAATGCATATAAAAAGTTAAGGAAACCAGCCTACAAAAACCAGATCTGTTTCACTTTTAGTGCAGAAGTATTAAAACCTTGGCCATTTCAAGTATACTTGTATACAGTATCAGGTTGTTTAACTAGCATTTTATAATTTTGAATTAAAAACCTCTCCTCTTTGAATGAAAAAAAAATGTTTAATTCATAGAAGTGTCTTCATGCATTAGTTTGTTTGAGCTAAATATGAAACAAAACTTGTTTTATTTTAGCCTACAAAGACATATGTTACTCTGCTAAGAGTTATCTCTTACTCTCACTGATCTGACACTTAGTAAACTTCTGGTTTTTTTTTTTTTTTTTTTGACACCTTTGTCAGTTATTTGGTAAGAACTTTGTTACTTCTTCTTCTTCTTCTTCTTCTTCTTCTTCTTGCTTGTTTTAAGTCTATTCCTCTGCAGGACATCAAATCCTGGCTCGATGGGGCAGGACCGGAAGGAGCCATCTACTTCAGCCTAGGCTCTGTTGCCCGGGGAGACACAATGCCCTCGAAGTACAGGGACATGCTCGTCGAGGCCTTCAAGAAATTAAACCACAGGATTCTGTGGAAGTTCGAGAGGGACCTCGAGGGCATTTCCGACAACGTCATGATCAAGAACTGGCTCCCCCAGCAGGATATCCTAGGTACTAAGAAAGTGTCAGACTGTCTTTTACCGTTACTTGGGTCCCCTGTAGGAGGGTAATGACGTCAGTGCACCTTACATGGTGTTCTGTAGGCATTACTATGGGCATTTGCAGCATCCCTTCAGCCCCTAGTTGTGTCCACATTTTAGCATTTTTCTTTACATCCCTTCCCGCTTCCTTTCTACAATTCGATGATTACCTCTTTTTGCAACTGTGGGGTTTTCTCCAAGTTCTACCTTTAAATCCTTTTACTTCATCTTTTTTTCTGGAGGCCTTTAGCATGCTGTCCAACCACTCCAACTCTCCTTTGACTGTCTTAAGCACTGAACTGCTGGGAGTGCTACAGTGCTTGGCTTAACAGCCTAAACTTCCTAACTCAGTCAGTCAGTCATTATTAGGGTTTAATAACATGAGGAGCTCACAGTGCAGTGAGACTGTTTCAGAATTGTAAAATAAGTGATATAATAATATGAATATTTATTTCTCACGGTTTCGTCATTAACTAGTGACCTCTGCAGGAAAGAGGTCATTTGTAATTTGACCATCACCCTTAAGAGGTCTCTATTTGTGGCAAAATCTGTGAAGATATAGACTTATCTCTGTGATGTGGCTTAGCTTTGCTTTGGTGATTCCGTTGGCAATTAAGGTTCAGTTGATGATTTGCTGGTTTACTGAACAAGTAGCTTTGAAATTTTTACCTAAACCACCCAAAACAAATTTACTTTTGCATAGATTCTTCCAGTTCAGAACCGATTCTTGCAGTTCAGAATTGAATAAAAACTATTATACACTTTACGCAATTTCTGTGGGACACTGCATGAAAAAAAAACCATGACCACTGATTTTAAATTTCATCCTCTCTCAATTTTTCAAAAAAAAAAAGCTCACCCCAACGTAAAGATGTTCATCACCCACGGAGGTCTGTTGAGTCTCCAGGAATCCTGCTACCACGGCAAACCCGTCCTGGCCCTCCCAATTTTCGGGGACCAAGAAAAGAACGCCATCAAGGCCAAGTCAGCTGGGTTAGGCCTATGGCTCGTCTGGGAAGAGCTGACGGTCGACAAGATTGTGGAGTCGATCAGGGAAATCATCGATAACCCAAGGTAACCTCTCTCTCTCTACTCATGCGACTCAGCCCCAGTTTTCTGCGGCTTTGCGAATGACACTTATAATGAATTGAAGGAAGCAAATTCAGAGAGAGTTAATGCGTTTTTCATGGGCAACCTTTTTTGACACACGCATATATATATATATATATATATATATATATATATATATATATATATATATGTGTGTGTGTGTGTGTGTGTGTGTGTGTGTGTGTGTGTGTGTGTGTGTATCTATATATACATACATAATGTCCGTGTATAAGGTATTGATATACGTACTGTATAGAAGGCTGATCCTTATTGTAATCTCAGATAAAATATAGAAATCACTATATTTCTCAAATAAATAATACAGTAGATAACTTTAAACTATATTCACAAGCGCTGTCGTCGTTAGTATGCAAATTCTTTTCCCTGTGTTACATTAATTTGTATATTAAATCTATTATTTGCATTCCACTGGTCTATTGTTTCTAATAGACCTGTGCTTCGGTCTCCCGTACAGTATACGCGGTGTTCATTTTCAGTTCATTTCCTTCAGGTATTCGGAAACTGTAGCTTCAATATCCAGTTCCCTGAAGGACCAGCTGAATCACCCCCTGGAGAGGGCCATCTTTTGGACGGAGTACGTCGTCAGGCACAAGGGAGCTCCTAGGCTGAGGTCGCCCGGAGCCAGTCTCTCTTGGGTGGAATATCTCCTGCTGGATGTTTTGGCGCTCCTCTTCTTGATAGTGGTCACGGTACTCCTGTTCATCCGCTGGACGGTCAAGAAGATCCTATGGGCGGTATTTACTGAAAGCAAACCGAAGAATGCTAAAAAGAAAAATCAGTAGTAAAGGGAAAAATGTTTGTGTTAAGTGAGGACAAAAAAAGGTTATGTATACGATGCAAGCACTGCACAGTCGAAAGTGCGTTCGTCAGCCGCATAGTATTCACAATAGTACTATGTCTAGTATGTGGTTTATAGTTCTATAAGAGCTACTGATGATTTTGAAAGCCGTATATCTTTGTATAATTTCATTCTCTTTAACTCTGCTTCGTTGCAAACTGATGTCATCAACATTTTCAGTGACAGCTGAACTATTAAGTTAATTCAAGTTAGCTCAGTTACCCCGCTGGCTGGCTCACGATGTCTTCGCACTTGGCAAAGTTTCAACGATACTGTTTTCGTCAAGGAAGAGGAAGAGGAATACATAAAATAATATCCTTTGTTACTAACAAATGTTATGTCAGGGAGACTTAAAATATACCAGGAACTTTTACAATACAAGCAGAAAAAAATGCAGCCTATATTGTTTAGTGATTTCTCTTTACCTAAACTTTATATACATTATTGGGTTTACGGTAGTAAGATCGTGTTTGCAGCAACATCACCTGTCTTTTTTTTAGGTCTGATATGTCCAGTATTCAGTATTTAGAAAATGGCATTTTTGATTGATAAACTGCGGATAAAATTTAGAAAACAGTGAAATAACTGAGGAAGCATACAAATTCCTAGAATGATATTAAAAATATCGGGTTAAAAAAGAATTGAGCAAAACCTTTACCTTTCAAAATGAGTAACACCAGGGAGACGGTACCCTCTGAAAGGAATGTGGTCCTATTTGATGGAGTGACCCAAAATAATATAGAGATTTCTTTCTTCCATCTTCACTACCTCCCAAGTGACAAGCAAATAGTTTTCAGACAACTCGCCAACATAATTTCTCTCTCTCTCTCTCTCTCTCTCTCTCTCTCTCTCTCTCTCTCTCTCTCTCTCCTTCTTCTTCTTGTTTTATCGAATATTGAAATTTCCTTGTTAGAATAATAAGAAAAGCAATGAACTACATCAGCAATTAAAGAAAAATGCACCAATTGTATTATATCTCCATCCCATAATTCACGTTAGGATCAAAATTAAATACAAGCGCTTTTAAAACAACTATTTATTAACAGTCATCAAAATTAGTACAATTAACCAAATGAAAAGTTGCCCAAACAAGAGGATTTTACTTAACATTTCATTTCCTGAGTTTTATCTGGTTCTAGATTTTCAAAATACTATAAATAGCAAGAAAAACTGAAGTATAGAAATGTGAACTATCCTAGACCTATCTGGAGTCTATCCTTAATAGTGCCCGAAGTGTCCGTATCCATAAGAGCCGTGTCCATAAAGTGCATAGTGGCCGTGTCCGTAAGACCCGTATCCGAAACTGGGATAAGCAGCTGCTACGTACACCAAGGCCAACATGGCAACAACGAGAACCTAAGACAGATGATAATATTTAACACTAATATGCACTTCTTTTCATTCAAGTACAAAAAAAAAAATCTTTAATAATATTTCCTTGTTATGTTTACAAGTGTTGCAACAGATAATGTTATTGATATAATAAAAATAACGAGTCTAATTTTGAACCAATTTAATGAAACGTGAGTCTAATGTTTGACTGATTTAATCAAACATGAGCCTAATTTTGAACCGATTTAATCAAATATGAGTCTAATTTTGGACTGATTTAATCAAACATGAGTCTAATTTTTATGTAGAATTACAAACGGAGTTTTCACTAAGTAACTGAAGATGAGTTAAACATTTAAAACATTTCACCTATTTCATGATTTTAAAAATGAATCTTACATCGAAGGAAAACATTCGGATAAATATTTGTTAAATATGTGACAAGTATAAGTGATATTTCATTCAAGAGATCACTCCATTTTCAATGTGATATATCACAAAACCAGCGTTATAGGTCTACGGTTGGTAAAGCTAAATCAGAAATAGAAAGGATTAAATAGCAAATGAGACCAGTTCGTCAAATCTTAATGACCAATATTGATATTTCCTTAATAAAGACCACATTTCCGGACAGACAGCTTTCTACATTCAAACTTTACCATGGTGTACAATGAAAGACTACGTCAGATGCTTACAATGAATTTGACAGCAAACATTATTCCGGCAGACATTCTTTCCTTAAAGTGCTTGAACCTCGTCTGTTTATCTAGTTGTGTCGAGGAAGGAGGTATAGCCTATATACTCGTATATTCTGGATGGCAGGCCCTTCCTCTTTTCTTCAGTCCACGAAAGACTTAGAAAGCCATGAAAGGAGAACTAAAACATTAAGAATCTACCCGAGTGTTGTAAGCTGCAGGGAAGACTAAGTGGAAATACTTCTCCAAATCATTTTTCAATACCTGAAAAAAAAAAAAGAATTGGCACCTTTTGAAGGGGATTCACCGGTTGCCACTACCTTAAGCGTTGAAGGAAAATACTTGGAGAGGTTCAGGCCTATCCTCCCCCCCAAAAAATTACTTTGAATTCCCGAGCCTTTTCCTACTGTGACAAACAACTCTCTAAAGCTTTCTCGTATATTGCTTATTCTGTATTTTTCTTTATTTTTCTCTCACCATTTATTTCTCTCTCTCTCTCTCTCTCTCTCTCTCTCTCTCTCTCTCTCTCTCTCTCTCTCTCTCTCTCTTTAGGATATCCGAACGCCAACGACTAAAGAATGCAAATTCTCTGAATGTAGAATTTGCATCCAAGAAATTGATATATCAAAATGAAGGCTCAAAGAAAGACAGGACTAGCGAACATATCTAAGACTGATAAAAGTCAAAGACAGTTAAGATAATTAAACATTACTAAATATTCATGGTAGTGATATGATTTTGAACATGGCTTACCTTGGGGAGAGAGAGAGAGAGAGAGAGAGAGAGAGAGAGAGAGAGAGAGACAGAGAGAGAGAGAAATGCTGATAATAATGCATAATCAGTCTCTGATTATGCATTATTACGTGTTATTTCTAGTTTTCTGTAAAAGAAAACTATTGTGCCGGCTTTGTCTGTCCGTCCCCGCGCATTTTTCTGTCTTCCCTCATGTCTTAAAAACTTCTGAGGCTAGAGGGCTGCAAAATGGTATGTTGATCATCCACCCTCCAATCATCAAACATACCAAATTGCAGCCCTCTAGCCTCGGTAGTTTGTATTTTATTTAAGGTTAAAGTTAGCCATAATCGTGCTCCTGACAACTATATAGGATAGGCCACCACCGAGCCGTGGTTAAATTTTCATGGGCCGCGGCTCATACAGCATTATACCGAGACCACAGAAAGGTAGATCCATTTTCGGTGGCCTTGATTATACGCTGTAGCGGCTGTACAGAAAGCTCGATTTTGCTGAAGAAACTTCGGCACATTTTTTACCTTTTTTTATAAAGCAGGTGAGTGATTGTTTACAGCTGAAGCTGTTAGCAATCCTTTGAGAGAGAAAAAGCGAAATTACCAGGGAGGAAGTAAGGGACATGGCCACTACACACCTTACGGACACGGTTCTTATGGATACGGAGATTTCGGATACGGGTAAATCGGAAGAAACTCCCTCCTAATATTCATTCGTCTATTTCTTTTTAAGATACGTTGAATTCTACATGAATGGAAAATTGTATATTTATTTAGTATTAAACATTTCGAATTATTTTTAATGTTTTTATATTAAATGCCATTAAATAACTTCGAATAATTTTTCATCTTTTCCTTAAATTTGTTTTTATTTTTTCAGGTCATTATACAATCACGGACACTTAAGGATAGACTCCGGATAGATCTAAGATAGTTCACCTTTCTATACTATACTTTCTCTTACTTTATATTTATTTTTTCCATGCATTTTCATTCCTCCCTCCTAGCCAGCCAAATAATAATTCGAATTTCTGAAAAAAAACCCTTCTCAGTTAACTGGTAGGCTCGATTTATTGGCGGCAAGGCAAGTTAGAGCCATGTTTGACCTTAGAGAAGGCCTCCCCCTCGCGCCACCTGAGCGGGGATGAGGACAATACCACTCCTTCGGCATAACAGGCGGAAGCCTTTCAAAAGGGGGCCACTGTTTTGACCTTTAGGAACTTAGTTATAAGGCCTCTTTCAGTGTGAACCTGTTACTGGCTGTGAGATTTGCTTTCAGATGTGACCTGCCTTCGTACTACAAACTCACAAACATCCCGATACGCTGGCAACCAACGCTGGGAGCCAGCGCCGAGAGACGCAAAGCAAACTTGGCCCAAAACACACATGTGAGAGCAGCTCCCTCCTTTTTCCTCTATGCGGGTGCGGTCGTAATTGCCAGCTACCAGATTTCGTCTTGCAAAGAGCTCATGCAGAACAGGATAAGGGTCCTCGCTACTATCTTGCTCAGTCGACCCAGCCTTGTGAACTCAAATCATCTTAAAAGCACTGCCATTCTCAATAAACGCACGAATTCCCTGGTACGCAGCCCAGGGAGCAATAACCTGTTCCCCCTTTTCGTTGCACACAAGAGAGCCTGATCCTTCAAGACGAATTTAACTCGTCATATGCAGAGATTTATTACGCATTGCCAATTTGCATTTTTCATTATTTGAGTTTACTTGCTGTATCATCAGCCTTCCAGATTAGCTCCTTGATTGTTTTTTTTTTTTTTTCTGTGAATAAATTCAGTTTAACGTAACTAGATACTCATTTCACATGGCGACCTTCCAATCCCTGATTAACTAATGGTAATATCAAGGTAAGGTAAGTTACCCATTTTTCCCCTTCATTTTGTTACAGGTTGGTCTTCTCTGTTGGTCCATTAAGGCAGTAACTAAATAAAGACCTCTTGCATTCCTCCAACGAGACCCAATCTGTAAATATATATATATATATATATATATATATATATATATATATATATATATATATATATATATATATATATATATATATATATATATGTGTGTGTGTGTGTGTGTGTGTGTGTGTGTGTGTGTGTACTGATAATTCAGAACTAGATATAACCTAGTAAATGAAATGTTATATAAAATCTTCTTGTTTGGAGATACATAAGAGGTGTTTTTCCTTTTAATTGTTGATGTATTTCATTGCTCTCCCTATTGTTTTAACAAGAGGAGAGAGAGAGAGAGAGAGAGAGAGAGAGAGAGAGAGAGAGAGAAATTATGCTAGAGACTTGACGGAGAAACCATGGCTGCTCACTGGTCAACTCTCTTCGGGAAGTGAAGAAACCCGGGTTCATTTTCTTATTATTTTGGGTCACTCCACCAGAGAGGACCACGTTTCTTTCAGGGGTTACTTATTTTGTACGGTAAACTTTTTGCTTTTTTTTTAAATTATATTTCCAGTGTAATTCTCAGAATCTGCATGTTTTAGGAACAAATTCCTCAGTTTTTTCACCGTTTTTTAGTTTTCTGTAAGAGAAAACTATTGTGCCGGTGCTGTCTGTCCTTCCGCATTTTTTCTTTCCGCCCCAAGATCTTAAAAACTACTCAGGCTAGAGGGCTGCAAATTGATAGGTTGATCATCCACCCCCCCAATCATCAAACATACCAAATTGCAGCCATGTAGCCGCAGTTGTTTTTAGTTTATTTAATGCTAAAGTTAGCCATAATCGTGCTTCTGGTAACGATATAGGATGGGCCACCACCGGGCCATGAATAAAGTTTCACGGGCCGCGGTTCATACAGCATTATAGCGAGACCACCGAAAGATAGGCCTATTTTCGGTGGCCTTGATCATATGCTCTACAGAAAACTCGATTTGTTTTTTACGTGTTTTATTTTATCACCAGTTTATCAGTCAGATATGTCACTATGAAAACAGTACTTGAATTTACTATCTATTGTGATGTTTATGTATAGGAATGGAAATGCAATATAAAATTTAGGCCAAAGTCCAATCACTGGGACCTATGTGGTCATTCAGCTCTGAAAGGGAAACTGAGAGCAAAAAGGTTTTAAAAATTTGACAGGAGGAAAACTTAGCAGTTGCAATACGAAACAATATTATTAGGAGAAGGTGGAAAGAAAGATGGAAGAAAGAGAATATGAACGGAGGTACAGTGAAAGGAATGAAAACGGCTGCAGCTAAAGAACCGTAAGTAATGCCTACAGTGCACCGAGTGAGGTGCATTGACGGCACTACACCCCTACAAAAATGTTAATGTACAGTACAAGCCTAAAGCCTTTATTTTTCACAAGTTTCGTGTATGTAAAAACGTGTTTTTGTGATCTAGATGATTTAGTTAAAACTTATATCTACTTAGAACATACTTATGACATGGAAAAAACCAGTTGTTCGCCAAAACTTTAATCTATATATAACGAATATGAAAGTCATGGGCCATATCAGAGTCTTCAAGAAAGAAAACCTGACTGACGATATTGTTGCAAAACACGATCCCAGTATCGTCAACGTATCGTCAACCCGTTATAGTCTATATAATAATGTATATATTTGTTTGTGTTGAATATATTAATTCTATATTCATTTTGTGTTTATTGGGTATAAATGTGTTGCTTTTTAATTTTCACAGAACCTGAAGAGGGACAGTTGTCTGAAACCTTAACATAGGATGTGAATAAAGGAGTAAATAGAATGATGAAGTTTGTTTTGACTCTACAATTCCTCATCCGATTAAGGTTTCCCCTATATAAAACTTAGGTTATGAGAAGTCACTTATCGTTAGAGGTTGAGATTTTTCTGCTTTTATTTTAAAAACTTCTAGTATATTGTAAATCTTCCTGATGTGTTCATAACAAAGGTTATTATTTTACATATCTACCATCCTTGAGGAGAACAGTATCGAAGAAGCTGGACTATGTACGGCATAATCTTGAGCCAGCCACAAGGGTCACTTAATTAAATGAACTTAATTCTTTAGCTGCCACCGATAATGTTGATGACATCGGTTTGTAGTTGAGCAGATGTAAAAGAGAATGAAATGAAATGATACAAAGACATGAAACTTTAAGATTTATATATCTGTAGATATTATAGTACTATATCCTATATACTACAGTAGATATAGTGCAATTGTGAATTCCATGCGGCTAACGAACACACGTTCGACTGAGCAGTGTTTTCATCGTATGCATAACCATGTCTTTTACATCCGTACTTAACACAAACCTTCGTCCCTATACTACTGATTCTTCTCTTTAACGTTCTTCGTTTTGCTTTTAGTAAATACCACCCGTAGGATCTTCTTGACCGTCCAGCGGATGACCAGGAGTACCGTGACCACTATCAAGAAGAGGAGCGCCAAAACATCCAGCAGGAGATATTCCACCCAAGAGAGACTGGCTCCGGGCGACCTCAGCCTAGGAGCTCCCTTGTGCCTGACGACGTACTCCGTCCAAAAGACGGCCCTCTCCAGGGGGTGATTCAGCTGGTCTTTCAGGCAACGGGACACTGAAGCTACGGTTTCCGAATACCTGAAGGAAATGAACTGAAAATGAACACCGCGTATACTGTACGGGAGACTGAAGCATGGGTCTACTCAAAACAATAGACCAGTGGAATGCAAATAACAGATTTAAAATACAAATTAATGTAGCACAGGTAAAAGACTGAATGACAAAAAACTTTGACAAAGTCTTTCCGTTTTCAAAGTTAGGAAGGTTTTACTGAACTTGCTATTACTTCAACACTTACAGATTCTAGATAGCTTTTGGTGAGAAAGAAAATACTAGTTTCAGGCAACTTCTATTTAGACATGCGCCTTTTTTAACATAAAACATATAGATTTAATTCGCATACTAACAACGCCAGTGCTTGTGAATATAATTTAAAGTTATCTATCATTTATTTGAGAAATATAGCGGATTCTATATATTATCTGAGATTACATCTGGATCAGCCTTCTATACAGTACGTATATCAATACCTTACACCTAGACATAATGTGTAAGATCCTGCGCAGGCCCCTCCCACTTACTTAAGTAACTTGTTATCATTTGGAAGTAAATTACTAGCAAATTTTAGTAATGACAGAAAAATTGGTAAGCTTGCCATTTAACAATAGGTTTCTAACTTTCTAATTTGACAAGAATTTTAAGAATATTACTTTGAAGCCATAACTAAGATATATTCGGATAAAGAGAAACATATGAATCAAAGATATTGAATGCTATGAAATAGCTGTTGGAAAAGTGCCTTATTCAAATATTATTTAATATAAACTTTATCACAATGAATTTGTATCGTAAATTATCTAGTATTTGTGTTTGGTTTGTGGTCTGATGTACAAAGAATTTCCATGCATAGCAGACTTGAAACGTTTGTTTAATTATTTTTTGTCTTCGTTGTTTTATTGTATTGTTGTACAAATGAGTTTGATCGCTTGTGTGTGTTTGTGGAATTTGTCGTGTGTGTGTGGAATTTGCGCTGTTGTTGGTTGCATGATTGTTGAGTGAAAGATGCTAGGAAGCCATGAACTGGATCCCGTCACAGGCGTTGAGATTGAGAACAGTTCCATGTCTGTCGCTACCAGCCCGCCTGCAAGAGGAATTGTTTTGTGTCGCTGATTGTAAACAGACTGTTTGGGAAAGACTTTGATAGTGTGTCCTGAGAATTTGGAACTATCAACCAACGCAGTGAAGTGAATCTACGGTCAATGTCCAGAACAACTCCGCGGTGAGATATAAGAAAATAGGTCACACTATAATTTTCACAATATAAAATAATAAAACTTTGTCACTGAACACTTTTTGAGGAGATTCACCATATCCGAGATATTAATGATTATCTAATCGGCATCCTCGAAATGTTACTGGAGTTAGTTCGAAAATGAGGTTTTTTACTGTAATGTTTCTCAGAAAGAGTGTAATGTTTCTCAGAAAAACTAGTTCCCCATCGAATGACTTTCGATTTTTGACTTATAAGGTTAGACAAAACCTGTCCCCCAACCCCCTCCATAGCTAATATGGCAAAATTGTGGGTGTTTCCTCATCATAAGAAGTGGCCTAAAACGCTTTAAATATGAAAAATATTACATTTTACTTTTAATTTTGGTACTTTATGCATGCGGAGTTCTTCTGGACATTCACCGAATCTACTGTGTGTGCCTTGGGTCTTAGTTAATTAGCAACATTCTGAACTTATGAGGCTAGCGGGCGGCACTGTTAAGGCTAACGCTTGGATGAATGTTTCTGCCCTTTGTGAGGCTACAGAAGTGAGCTGGGTACGTGGTGTTTGTTTACATGCAATGTAATTCATGTAATATTTGCCGTGATCGTAGCAATTTTATTTTGTCAGAAATGTTGGTCATTATTTCTTACTGTAGGCTTATTTCTTATTGGAATTATTTCGTTCTACGTGTTTGGGCAGAGTGCTGGCCTAGCGCCTGTTGTGATTGCCGATAGCCTATGTGGGGATGCCGTATGTGAGTATAAGTGATTTGTGTGTAAATGAAACAATTTGTTTTATGTGGATTTATTGTTTTTAGCGCTAAGTATGCAGTAAACTGATGTAAGCTGTTTGTTTGCAGCAAATGTCTCTGAAAGTCACTGAAGCTTTATAAGTTGAGAATAAAGAAACTGAGGTAGATCTAAGCCGGCTGTCTGCGGTGAGCTAGACTATGGCAGTTAACGTTTTTCTATAGAACTTTCCCTGCTGAACAAGAATTTAAAGTAATATTTTGGTGACCAAGTGTAATTAAGCTGTAATTTACCTTAGAACTGTAGCCGACGGTAAAAGGGACCTGTTGGGAATCTGGGTTTTGGGTGGGGTAAAACACTTTCAAGAATAGCTAACGGTAAGGGGGACCTGTAGGGAATTCAGGGTTTTGGGTGGGAAAAGGTTTGGGCACCTTATTGTTGTATTTCCTGTTAAAAATGCCATTTGGAACACGAAAAACGAGTGTAAAAAAAAAGGGCGGTAGATCTAAGCCGGCTGTCTGCGGTGAGCTAGCCTATGGCAGTAGACGTTTTACTATAGAACTTTACCTGCTGAACAAGAATTCAAGGTAATATTTTGGCAGCCAAAAGTAATTGAGCTGTAATTTACCCTAGAAATGTAGCCGACGGTAAGAGGGACCTGTTGGGAATCTGGGTTTTGGGTGGGTGAAAACACTTTCGAGAATAGCTAACTGTAAGGGGAACCCATTGGGAATCCGGGGTTCTAGGTGGGGTAAATAACTTGGGAAAAGGTTTGGACACCTTACTGTTGTTTTTCCTGTTACATATGCCATGTGGAACACAAAAAACAAGCGTAAAAAAAAGGCCGAACAAATGGACAGCGGGAGCCGTTCCAAAGGCACTTTTCATGTATGCGTCGATTTACAGGGGAGCTTTCGGTTCACCCAATGCCCCTAACTGAGTGAGTAGTTAGCGGGTGTTTTGGGGGTTGGGCGTACTAAACCAATCACGTTGTAATATTAACTTTTTCTATAGTTGTTTGGTTGCTAATTATGAATTTACCTTTAATTTTTGGCGCTCGAGTGTAATTAACCTGTGAAGTCCATCCAACAAGGGGTTTCCATACGCGATCTTCACAAGACAGAGCATGGGTACGTCTGTTTTGAATGGTTCATATCCCGTCCAGCAAGTGCAATAACTTGTTAACGTATGGGTACCCCTCCCCTGGGCCAGTACTAAACACGGCGAAGGGACATTCCATTTGACCGACAACAAACAGATGCACCGCCAGTATCAGAACCCCTAAAAGTGTAGAAAAAACTAGCTGAAAAGGTAAAAACAGGCGCGGAGCTAATATATAGATTTACATAGTGTTTTTTATATGGAAGCGTTAGTTTTTTGGGTAACTGTCATTTACCACCACGTCTCTATGTAAGGCCTACGTCACTTTACCAACTCATACTTTCTGTGCAGTGCCGTAACCCCATCTTTCCCCTGCTGAACATATGGCTCCCTAGTGGTTATGTAACCCAAGATGGCGGCTTTGTTTACCTGTTAAGTTTCTTCACCCCGGTTGCAAGCAACGAATAGTGTCCAGTTGAGCTAGACTATGGCAATTGACGTTTTCTGCGTTGTTTTGCTTGCTTTACATGAATTTAGGGTAACATTTTGCCGGCAGGCTGCTGCTAAGCTGTAATTTACCCTTGAGCTGTATGCAACCCACACTATAGATGTGCAGTTTTCAAGGGTCAATTACATTTTAGTTACAGCCGACCACCAAAATGTTATTTTAAATTCTTGTTCAGCACATCAATTAACATAGGAAAACGTCAATTGCCATAGGCTAGCTCACCGCAGACAGCCGGCTTAGAATTACCAAAAGGGCAAGTACATGGACAGCAGGAGCTGTTCCAAGGGCACTTTCATGCATTACTAGTACTGCATGCACGGACTTACAGGGGAGCTTTCAGTTCACGCAATGCCTCCAACTGAGAGAGTAGAATTTGGGGGATACATGCAGTCAGTTACATTTATTCCTTTTTCTCAACTGTTTTATGACCATTTCCTATTTGCTGTAGCTTGTGCCTGTAACCTTCTTCTAATACTTTTCCGTTCACAAATATATTGACGTCTCCCCGCAACATGATTTTACCTTCAATAACATACAAAATTACTTTACATTTGTTGGCAGACAACTGAAGCATGTATATGGGGTAGGAGGAGAAGGGTCTTACAGGACATTTCGCTACCACTTTCTCTCAGTGACGTTAACAGAAACCTTTCTTTTTACATGTTTTGTAAGCCCTGTGGCTGGCGTGTGCAGTGAAACATTACCTCTTGCCAGAACACACGAAATTGCAAGATTATTTTAAAAAGCGGATAAAGCGTGTAGCGCCGTTCCGCCACTCCCAACACTGGAAGCAGAAATACACTCTTACCCCCCCCCCACAACTCCATCTTTCCTACCCTGTCCCACACAGTCCACCAGCTAATGTAGGCAGGGTTGTTGGAGGCCAGTGGATTTTTGGCGGTGTCTGCAGGCAGAGCAGAGAGTTTTTCGTGGTGCCAGTTGACGACAGGAGTAGTGCGACTTTGCTTGCCGTTATTAAGGAGTACATTGTACCAGGGACCACTATTGTATCTGATTGCTGGAGAGCTTATGATTGCCTGAAGGACGTAGGCTACATGCGCCCCTTTAAGGTGAGGTTCCTAAACTATCCTTCTTTATTATTAGTTAGTTAGGTCAACTGTGTTTTAGTGTTACTGAGTTATAGTGCTTTTCATGTAGAAGTGTTATTATTTTTTGGGTAACTGTTATTACCGCCATGTCTCTACATAAGTCCCACGTCACTTTACCAACTCGTACCTTCTGTGCAGTACCGTAACCCCATCTTCTCCCTGCTGAACATATGGCTCCCTAATGGTTAAGTAACCCAAGATGGCAGCTTTGTTTACCTGTTAAGTTTCTTCACCCCGGTCACAAGCAACGAATAGTGTCCAGTTGAGCTAGACTGTGGCAATTCACATTTTTCTGTGTTGTTTTGCTTGCTTTACATGAGCTTAGGGTAACATTTTGCCGGTTGGCTGCTGCTAAACTGTAATTTACCCTTGAGCTGTATGCGACCCACTGGTAGACGTGCAGTTTTCAAGGGTCAGTTACATTTTAGTTACAGCCAACTGCCAAAATATTATTTTAAATTCTTGTTCAGCAGGTAAAATAACATAGGAAAACGTCAATTGCCATAGGCTAGCTCACTACGGACAGCCGGCTTAGAATTACCAAACTGAGGCTTGAAGAGAATATTTTAGCTACCCACTAGTCAAGACATAGGCTCCTCCTTGCTGACGATTGCGCTTGTTGATCTGCGGGGTCCTAATAGGTTAAATGCTGGTCCTCCAGAGAGCAGGAGATTTGACAATTCGGTGCAGCTGCTGTGGTCTGCAGCAGCTGCATTCACCGGATTCTACAATTTGATACATACCCTGTTGAGTGGGTGATTTAAAGATGCTCTGTCACTGTGTGCAGTAATTGAACAAATCAAAACATATCTCGGCATACAGTTTGAATATTTGAGACGGTACAACGTACAACATGTCTAAAACAGCAGTTAGAAGTCTGTTGCTATGGCCTTAAATAAAGGGTCAGAGGACATTAAGAGTAGAAAATCAAGAAGCAGTACAGTTTCATTGTGCAGCTGCAGATCTCAGTCACTTGCCGAATAAGAACTCAAACGACAGATGTTTATAAATGCACAGGAAGAAAGGGCCAGAAAAGAAAGAGAAGAGAGGGAAGAAAAGGACAGGCGTGAGAGACAGGAAGAGGAAAGAAAGATATTTGAAGCAAAATTGAAGGTCAAATGTCTAAGGGAAAATGGTTCTGCACATTCAGGGGCTAGCTCTTCAAGCAGCTCAAGACGATTGGAGCTTAGCCTCCCTCACATCTCTTCCCATGAGAAGGTTGAGAAATGGAACACCGCACATGAACCACCAGACATAACAAAGGACGCCAAGGGTTCATCAAAGACTGCAAAAGTTACCAATGCCATTATGTTCGTCAATAGGATGCAAATGGTGTTTACAACTGCCACGACACATCCTATAGTTGCCTGAGCGTTGACTCTGTTTGTTGGAGGCCCTGTGCGTGGTATGGGGTTGTTTACAACCAGACTTTTGGCTGTACCTGAAGTGGGGGAAGGCATGTGCAGCGCCAATTCCCTGAAACCGTCTGCAGCACCCTTCCACAGGGTGCATGCTTCACCACCACCACCTGCAAAGCCTACAGGAGGCTCGAACTCTCAACTTAACGATATTCAAACTATAACAGGACTTACTCAAGTTCTTAGTCAGATACTAGCTGCACAACAACAGTACAACAGAAACCAGCATCTTCCAACAATGGAAATAGAAAAATTCGAGGGTGACTCACTAAGTTTGTGCGATTCAGCAACTCCTTCGCTTGGGCTGTGGAAGCCAACACAGATGATCCACAGAGAAGACTCACCCACTTATACAACCATTTAAAGGGAGAGCCACAAAGACTGATAGAAGGATGCATGACTCTACAGCCTGAAGTTGGTTATCACAAGGCATGGTAGCTGTTGCGACATATCTACGCTCACAAGAAGAAGCCCATCTGAAGAAGCTGTTTGAATGAAAGAAAATTAATGCGGGCAAGGTTGACGATTTACGCAACTTCGGGTTCTGCCTCCACAACGTGCTGTGTACTCTAGGTGAGAATGCAGAATGAAATGAACCTAAACCGTGTTAACAAACTTCCCGGTTACCTGATTACGAAGTGGGCATCCAATATAGTATACGCCCAACCATCATTCAGCATGCTCGTCGAGTTCATCATGCACGCGGCCAAGGTCGCCAAGACCCTCAGTACCATCAGATCATACAACGACATCAAGGTCAAACCTTATAACAACACTCATGGCAAGCCGAAGATGATCCCGGTGCACTCCACTCAGAGGCACAGCTGAGCGTCAAGTGCTGCTGTTGTGGCAAGACAGGACATAAGCAGGATGCCTGTTACCAGTTTCAAAGGAAGAATGTGAGCGACAGGTGGACTACAGTCACCAGAAACAAGCTCTGCTTCTTTAGTTTCCAGCAGAGACACTCGCATCGGCGCTGCAAGAACGACAGTAAATGCTCGCCTTGCGGAGCAAAGTATCATCATTCCTTGCTGCACTGAGAAGTAGGATCTAACATGCCTGCACGGACTACAAGAGTGGCAGCTGGCAGAGCATCTGCGCCCATGTCTAATGTGCCAGCTATGGGGGCGGGGGGGTTGCAGTTACCAGGGGCAGAGCAGCGGCTACAGGAGGCATGGCACCAGCAGCTGGGAGCAGAGCAGGAGCTACAGTAGCCACCACCGTCCTTGCCCTTCTCCATGATCACAAGTCACACTCCTGACGGTCGCGTAATGATGAAAATCCTTCCTGTCGCTGTCAGTAACTTTGTCAAGACCTCTGCCTTCCTCGATGCTGGTGCTGCGTCTTCATAGTGCGGAAACTTCAGGTGTGGCGAGCTCATCAGTCTTCGCCTTGGGGACCTGGAAGACACACGCACCTGTTAATTGAAGAAGTCTACATCACATGAAAGCTAAGTGTGACCACTGAGCACATGATGCCCGTGAATTGGGCCAGGCAATAACCACACCTTCAAGATGTCTACCTTCCAAGACATCTGCCTAGCTACAGGGATGTGGAGCTTATAATCGGATTGAACAGCACCTTGTCTGGCTTCTTCTTGGATCAGCGCGGTGATGAAGAGCACAAGCCTATAGCACACCTAACCAAGCTTGGTTGGATGGACTTCGGGCGTACTGGGACGTCCATGAGTCAGACACCAGCCTTTCCCATGCACCACATGACACTTGTTAACACCAATGACGAGGTGAGCCAGCTCCTTCAAGATCACTTTAACCAGGACTACTGGGAGAGTGAGATTCACTCCCGCATGGAAAATTCTGTAGAAGGCAAAATCTTCATCAACAAGGTCTTGCAGTCGATCCACCAGAAATCCGAAAAATACGTGACAGAGCTACCTCTACAAGACAGATTGAAGCTTTCAAACAACCGTGAAATGGCCGTACAGCATGGTGCGAGTCACAGGAGGAAGTTCAAGAAAGACAGCAAGTAAAGACAGTCTTATGTAGCCGCCATGGAGAAGTATATCAAGAAGGGGTATGCGCAGTCTGTACCAAGCAGCAAGTTGAAGCGTGACGACGGGTGTGTATGGTATAGGCTGCATCTTTCCATGCTCCACCCAACAAAGCTGAAGATTCGAGTGGTCTTCAACCTGAAGGCAAGATACAAAGGCACATCCCTGAACAATAGTCTTCTTCAGGGCCCTGAAATGACCAACACATTAGCCAGAACTCTCCTCTGATTCAAGAACGGCCAACACACTGTCATGGCTGATATAGAGGAAAGAGTCATTGAGGTCATCCGCAGTGCTGATGGAAGTGTGCGCAGCGCCTACCTGAAGACAGAGACCAGGGATTATCTTAGACTCATCTCAAAGATGTGCATTCTTCTCAAGGGTGAACTCAGTGCAAGTGAAATGTAGTGAAGAGTGAATGCCATGTGCTGCCCATAATTGTGCTGCAGGACCTTCTAAGTGATTAAGTGCCTCACTTAATAGGGGCGGTGTAAGATCCTGCGCAGGCCCCTCCCACTTACTCAAGTAATTTGGAAGTAGATCACTAGTAAAATTTAGTAATGATAGAAAAATTGGTAAGTTTGCCATTACTAAGATATATTCGGATGAAGAGAAACATATGAATCAAAGATATTAAATGTAATGAATTAGCTGTTGGAAAAGTGCCTTATTCAAATATTATTTAATATAAACTTTATCACAATGAATTTGTATCATAAATTATCAAGTATTTGTGTTTGGCTTGTGGTCTGATGTACAAAGAATTTCCATGCATAGCAGACTTGAAACTTTTTTTTTTTTTTTTTTTTTTTTTTTGTCATTTTATTGTATTGTTGTACAAATGAGTTTGATCGCTTGTGTGTGATTTGTAGAATTTGTTGTGGGTGTGTATGTGAAATCTGCATTGTTGTTGGTTGCATGATTGTTGAGTGAAAGACGCTAGGAAGCCGTGAACTGGACCCCGTCACGGGTGTTGAGAACAGTTCCATGTCTGTCGCTATCAGCCCGCCTGCAAGAAGGATTGTTTTGTGTTGCTGATTGTAAACAGACCTGTGCTTGGGAAAGACTTTGATAGTGTGTCCTGAGAATTTGGAACTATCAACCAACGCAGTGAAGTGAATCTACAGTGTGTGCCTTGGGTCTTAGTTAATTAGCAACATTCTGAACTTATGAGGCTAGCGGGCGGCACTGTTAAGACTAACGCTTGGATGAATGTTTCTGCCCTTTGTGAGGCTACGGAAGTGAGCTGGGTACGTGGTGTTTGTTTACATGCAATGTAATTCATGTAATATTTGCCGTGATCGTAGCAATTTTATTTTGTCAGAAATGTTAGTCATTATTTCTTATTGTAGGCTTATTTCTTATTGATATTATTTTGTTCTAGGTGTTTGGGCCTGTTGTGATTGCTGATAGCCTATGTGGGATGCCGTATGTGAGTATAAGTGATTTGTGTGTAAATGAAACAATTTGTTTAATGTGGATTTATTGTTTGTAGAGCTAAGTATTTAATAAACTGATGTAAGCTGTTTGTTTGCAGCAAATGGCTCTGAAAGTCACTGAAGCTTTATAAGAAGTTAAGAATAAAGAAACTGAGGCTTGAAGAGTTTAATTTAGCTACCCACTAGTCAAGACATAGGCTCCCTCCTGCTGACGACTGTGCTTGTTGATCTGTGGGATCCTAATAGGTTAAATACTGGTTCCCCAGAGAGCAAGAGATTTGACAGTTCGGTACAGCTGCTGTTGTCTGCATCAGCTGCATCCACCGGATTCTACACTGTATATATAATATATATATATATATATATATATATATATATATATATATATATATATATATATATATATATATATATATATATATATATATATATATATTATGTATATGTATATATATATATATATATATGTATGTATATGTATATATATGTATATGTATATATACATATACATACATATATATATACATACATATACATATATATATATATATATATATATATATATATATTTATATATATATATATATATATAATATTTTATATATATATATATATATATATATATATATATATATATATATATATATATATATATATATATATATATATATATATATATTTATGTATATATATATATATGTATATATATATATATATATGTATATATATATATATATATATGTATATATACACACATATATATATATATATATATATATATATATATATATATGTATGTATGTATGTATGTATATGTATATGTGTGTGTGTGGGTAGGTTGCCCATGAAAAATGCACTAACCCTTTCTGAGTTTGCTTCCTTCAGTTCATTATCAGAGTATCATTTACAGAGTGATAGAAAACTGGTTCTGAATCGCATGAGTATTGAGAGAGAGATAGAGAGGTTACCTCGGGTTATCAATGATTTCCCTGACCAACTCCACAATCTTGTCGACCGTCAGCTCTTCCCAGACGAGCCATAGGCCTAACCCAGCTGACTTGGCCCTGATGGCATTCTTTTCTTGGTCCCCAAAAATTGGGAGGGCCAGGAGGGGTTTGCCGTGGTAGCAGGATTCCTGGAGACTCAATAGACCTCCGTGGGTGATGAACAACTTCACGTTTGGGTGAGCTGTTTTGAAAAAGAGGAAAGAGTACAAGATCAGTGGTCTTGGTTTTTCTTAGGTGCAGTGTCCTACAGAAATGAGTTTGTTTTGGGTGTTTTAACTAAGCTGAGTATACGTATAGCAAGCAAAAATTTTAGAGCTCCATGTTGAGATTGCTACCGGAATCGCCAAAGCAAAGCTAAATCACATCACAGAGCTAAGTCTATCTTTTCATCATTTTTGCGACAAGTAGTGACTTCTTAAGGGAGATGGTCAAATAACAAATGACCTCTTCCCTGCAGAGGTCACTAGTTCGTGATGAAACTGTAAGAAATAAATATTCATATTTATTATATCACTTAATTTACAATTGTGAAACAGTCTCACGACACTGTAAGCTCTTCACATTATCAAACCATAGTGATGACTGACTGATCGATTTATGAAATTTTTGCCGTCAAGCCAAGCAATGTGGCATTTCTGGCTGTTCAGCGCTTAAGCCAGTCAAATGTGGGAGTTGGACTAGTTAAAGAGCAAGATATAGGCCTCTAGAAAATAAAGATGAAGTAAAAGAATTTAAAGGTAGAACTGGGAGAAAACGTGCCGGTTGCAATAAGGAGTAATAGTTAGAGTGGTTGGACACCAAGAAAAAGAAAGGAAGCCAGAATGGAGGTAAAGTAAAAAGGTTAGAACGTATGCCATTTTAGGTGCACTGACATCACTACCCGCCTACAGGGGACCCAAGTAATGGTGAAAGACAGACTAACACCTTCCTAGTACCTAGGATATCCTGCTGGGGGAGCCACTCCTTGATCATGACGTTGTCGGAAACGCCCTTGAGGTCCCTCTCAAACTTCCACAGAATCCTGTGGTTTAATCTCTTAAAGGCTTCGACAAGCATGTCCCTGTACTTCGAGGGCATTGTGTCTCCCCGGGCAATGGAGCCTAGGCTGAAGTAGATGGCTCCTTCCGGTCCTGCCCCATCGAGCCAGGATTTGATGTCCTGTGGATGAATAGACCAATAAGTAAAAAATTATCATTATTCAGAAGATGAACCCTCTTCACATGAAACAAGTCCACAGGGGCCACTGACTAGAAATTCAGGCTTCCAAAGAATAAGCTGTTCATTTGAAAGAAGTAACAGAAGGTCCTGGAAAATACAGAAAGAAAGGATCGGTTATTAGAAAAGGAAAAATACGTTTACGAACTGATAAATAAAAAGATAAAAGCATAAGTAAATTATTAAAGTACAAGGAGAATAATATTGTTTTACGGCAGTAATGCGTTGCATCTTCACTTGAACTGTTGAAGTTCCAAATGCACAACATCCTCAGGGAGGCTGCCACAACCCAATAGTGTGATGCATAAAAGGATCCCTGGAATTGAGAACTTCAACAGCGAGGCTCGTTTACGGCATAAAAGAAGAAGAAATGACAAAGTTCTTACTGAAGAGTTGATGGTGTCAAAACATAAAAAACGGGATAAGTTTACTGTGTCAGATGAAAAAGTATCGCATGTCTTTGTAGGCTAAACTAAAACTAGTTTTTTTTTTATATTTAGCTCAGATAAGGTAATTCATGGAGATACTTTTATGAATTATTGCTAATTTTTTTTTTTTCATTCACAGAGGAGAGGTTTTCAATTAAAAATTAGAAAAAAATAGCTGAAACGTGTATGT
Source organism: Macrobrachium rosenbergii (assembly GCF_040412425.1). Lineage (NCBI taxonomy): Eukaryota > Metazoa > Arthropoda > Malacostraca > Decapoda > Palaemonidae > Macrobrachium > Macrobrachium rosenbergii. Next base: position 43,834,370 of record NC_089743.1, read on the forward strand.
GCATGCAGTTTACTTATTTTGGTAAAAAAAAAGTACCTTTTCATACTAGTTCCATTAGAGAAAAACCCCAAGAATAAGTAATAAATGATGTAACTCTTAAGATTTAAAAGCAAAGGATATTAAGATTTAAAAACTCCAGGATTCTAAAGGGCCCCATAGACGATACGACCGGCGGATCAGGTTCCTTTCTACCCCCAGTATCCGTGGTGCCCATAAACGTTCGGATCCACTTCAGTTTGCGAAAACCTGGTAGAGTGAAGAGTGTCAGCTCTGCTCAGTGATGACCCTATAGACTGCGCTCTTGCAGCTGAAATTGGAAAACCCCAGCAAAAAAGAACCTGGATTAAACTATGGTTGAAGAAGACAAATTAATTATCTCATGATTGTTCATTTAGTGAATTGAAACTACCCTGGTGACTGGTGTAATTATCCGAGAATGGACGAGCAGACCGACATGGAATTATTATGTATGGTCTCCTCTCATATAGAAATAAAAAACACACTTGTACGCGACAACCAATATCACTGTACAAGAGGTTGCTGGCCACACTTAGCTTCCGCGCCACTAGTCGTTCTTTGGGGCATATAATCCCAGAGACATGTAAAACAGTTATATATATTGCATCCTTCTCCTGTAATTTTCAAACTAATTTATCATAAGCCTCATTTCACTTTCCTGCGACGTTCAATAAACTCCTCCAAGAACACATCTGCCAATGTAGCTGCCATGTTACCCTTTCAGCGTCTAGTTGAAACTGAAGCAAATCTTGAGATCACGCCATAGACGTGGAGGCTTCCGGCCACCTGAACTAAAACGGAAGCCACGAACCTGGCAACGGCAGGTTGCGAGCAGGTTGGAGAGGCCGATGAACTCCGCCCACTTTTAGTCGGAGGAGAACACCATAGACAGTGAGGTTTAATTATGGTTCAGACGACTGGATCCGGCGATCGTAACGTCTATTGGGCCTTTAAGATTTTGAAGATTCCAAAATTCTCAAATCCCAGCAATCTAAAATTATGAGATTTATACATATAGTATTCAATAATTCAAAAATTCTAAAACTTACAATTTTAGAATTCTGTGGTTCTCAAATTCACAGTTCCAGAATTCCATGATTCAAAAACTTTATAAGCTATTGAATTTAAAAACTAAAACTCTAGTATTCCATAGTTCTGCAGTACAAAACCCTTGACGTACAGAACTCAAAACTTTAGGATCCTATCATTTTAAGACTTGTAACTCTGAATATTATCTTCACCTCTGGCAAGGGCTTAGCCGGTCGGCAGTGCAAGCCCCCAACCTCAATCTGTGACGGCAGGAGGGGAACAGGCATGTCCATCGAGAAGTGAGAATTCAGAAGCGTGAGACTCTGGTTCCTTTCGATGTCCAGAAGCGGAGGAAGATCAGGGAGCTGGGCTGAGAGCTTTTGAGGGAATAAAGATAGGAATATGAGTTTTAATTGACGGACTTCTGAAGGTATGCGACTGTTTCCATATCAGGTTGGTCGACAAAATTAAGACGTAACCAGTTATAAATAAATGAAACGGAAAATTACGAAGTTTCAGTTCCAACGAATTGTTTTTGTCAACCTCTCTCAGAGGGTGTTAGGCTGATGTTAGTCTTTTTGGGGACAAGAGAATACGGAAAAGAAACAAATGAGGTTCAGTCGACTGACTTCTAAACATTCGAAAGAATTTACATTTTTAATCAACATAATTAGGACGTACACTGTTATAAATGAATTAAGCAGAGAAAAACAAGGGTTTCGCTCCCTACGAAATGCTTCTAATCAGCCAAGTCTCAGAATATGTCAAGTTGGTGTTAGTCTTCATGAAATATGGCGACTGATGTGTAAAACACTGTAAAAAATATATGAAGAATTGTATGCTCACAGAATGTAAATGTTAATGTAAATTACTGTTTTGAGGAAATAAATTAAGCATACAAATAGTAGTTAATAGTACTTTAGATACAGTGGGATAAAGAGAGATATTAATTAAAGAAATATATCTTGCAAATTTTGTCATGGCGACAAAAGACCATCTAGAAAGCATACACACATACATACATATACATATGTATGTATACATATGGGATAGGCCTAGAAACCCAGTCTTAAAATCATGCTGAAAAACGAACGACTACCAATATTTGAAGTCAACCTTTCCAAGACGGAAATGCATACACATACTTGCATGTATGCATGCGTATATGTACGTTTGTATGCCTGCTTACAAGGCAGTTTGCCCCGCCACACTAGTTTACATACCTCTTTTTGTACGGAAGGTACAATCTGCCATAGTCGCCAATAGATGGCTGGAAAGATGTGCAAGAAAATGTTTTGAAGGCGCTTGAAGACAGTGTCCAAGCTCATTGGCTGGAAGAAATTGGGCACATAAGCTGGGTTGAGGACGTTGCCCAGGACGGCACTTTGCCTGTAGTCCATGCCTGGCATGGCAATGGTCATGAAGGGCAGCTCGTGGGCGAAGGGATACGCTACCTGGAATTCAGTTAACAAGAGGACATTCCATCAAACCAAGATTCAGGAACCGGGGGGGGGGGTTATATCTCTGTGAGAGCCTTTATTGAACACTGATTTAATAATGGTAAAACATTCTTACCAAGGCTTATTAGGCTAGCCCTAGGAGAGCTGTTAATCAGCTCAGAGGTCTGGTTAAACTAAGGTATACTTGTTAGGTTCACAGATAAAAGACAAAATAATGGCAAAAATAGGTCTTCATATTACTCTCACAGCCAGAAATGTTCATCCTATGGAAAATGAGTAACAATTATTTTTAGGACTACAGGTATAGCAAAGTCCACTGTGCTTTGCAGCTAAGCCCCACCCACTGATTACGTCATGACCATTCCCTGAAGCTGATTAGTTGGCAATGGTTTCGAGAAGTTGGTTAATCTGTGATTCTTTTCATATTCATTTATTTTGCAATGGTTGTTTTACCGGACTAAAATACGTTCTTCTGATTATCAAAAGGAAACGTTACATTATCCCCTGAAATAAAATCTTAATACACATCTCCATAATGGTAAAAAGCAGGAAAATATGAATGAAGTCAGGAGTGTTCCGCGATGAAGCAATGTTGTGTTTCGTAAATGAGGTTCAACTGAATACAAAGGTGACACAGGGAATGTCTGTGTTCGAATCGGTGCACTTGAATTCTGGACAATAACATTTACCGTCTGATATTGTCTATCGTGTTCAACATTCTAAATTTAACTCAAAGATTTTCTCAGAGCTATGCAGACTGGTATTTCATATTGATTTCAGGAAATTTTACTACATTTTAATAGTCATAATATCGATTTCATTGCAAACATTTACACCAAGGATTTGGAGGGATGACAAGCAGTGACTACTCAACAAAACCAGAATATGCTTATGTTTAATTTAAAGTTACAGTATGATAGGCTATACGAGTCTTATTGGATATAATTTGCTGAGAATTTTCTGAAGGACGATATCTCCTTTCGAAATAACAGGACCATAAAAAATGAATAGACCTATAATGTCCTATGTCTTTATGACGTTTGGATTATAGGCCTATCTTATATTCAGCCGTTTTATTGTGGTCCATGTTGTGGTTATTCTTGTTGTTGTTGTTGCTGCTGTTACGGTGCTTGTAGTGTCTTCGAAAAATTTTCATATGGTAACCCAACATTGCAGAATAAACTTAGACTTATTCATAAAATACTAGTGTAAAGAATTATCTGCCTGCTATTGTTAATTGAAATTTAGTCATTTGTTTTAATTAAAAGTAATCGAGATCTTTATGAATATAATCTATATTAGAATATTCTCCTAACAACAGAGAGAGAGAGAAAGAAAATTACTGACTCTTATGTCTCATTTTGTCCAACAGGGTACTCTGTAAGAATGCCCATAAAAGCAAATGAATCATGGGCTACTCGGAGGCTGATTTGGATCATCTCATACATAACTTTTTCAGCCACCATTTATTTTTTTTTGTTATTTCGTTAAGTATCTTATGATGCCTTCCTACCATAGCCTTCATTTTCATCGAAATGCTACAGCAGCCTTATATTTACTCATCACAGTAATATAATTTGTTATCCCTTTTGTAAATATATTTTCAATATAGTTCAATGAGAGCAGTCTGATAATTGTGTGTAAGGCTGAGACAGTCCTATGATTGATCTGTGTGCCATCAGCTACGTGCCCACTATTTGTGGTCTAAGTGGCGCTACAATTGCCTATGAGCATCGAAGCATGTATGTGTATGTGCACTTGCTTATACGTGTACATTCCACTTTATGCATATACATTATACATCGTAGAGTTGAGACTGCTGTATTAATTAAAAGCTACTCTATTTCCAACAGATACGGGTAGAAAACTATTTGCCATAAGAAATTGACATATAGGCCCTTGCCCTGTCATTGTCTCAGAATATAAGAAATTGACGTGTAGGCCCATGTCCTGTCATTGTCTCAGAATATAAGAAATTGACGTAAAGGCCCATGCCCTGTCATTGTCTCACAATATAAGAAATTGATGTGTGGGCCCATGCCCTGTCATTGTCTCAGAATATAAGAAATTGACGTATAGGCCCATGTCCTGTCATTGTCTCAGAATATAAGAAGTTGACGTGTAGGCCCATGCCCTGTTATTGTCTCAGAATATAAGAAATTGACATGTAGGCCCATGTCCTGTCATTGTCTCAGAATATAAGAAGTTGACGTGTAGGCCCATGCCCTGCCATTGTCTCAGAATATAAGAAACTGAAGTGTAAGGCCATTCCCTGTCACTGTCTCAGAATATAAGAAATTGACATGTAGTCTCATGGCCTGTCACTGTCTCAGAATATAAGAAATTGACATATAGCCTCATGCCCTGTTACTGTCTCCGAATATAAGAAATTGACGTGCAGGACCATGTCCTGTCATGGTCTCAGAATATAAGAAACTTAAGTGTAGGCATTGTCCTGTCATTGGCTCAGAATATAAGAAATTGACATGAAGGCACATGCCCTGCCTCTGTCTCAGAATATAAGAAATTGACGTGTAGGCCCATGTCCTGTCATTGTCTCAGAATATAAGAAATGGAAGCATAGCCCCATGTCCTGTCACTGTTTCAGAATATAAGAAATTGACGTGAGGCCCATTCCCTGTCATTGTCTTAGAATATAAGAAATTGACGTGAGGCCCATGGCCTGTCATTGTCTCAGAATATAAGAAATTGACGTGAGGCCCATGCCCTGTCATTGTCTCAGAATATAAGAAATTGACGTGAGGCCCATGCCCTGTCATTGTCTCAGAATATAAGAAATTGACGTGAGGCCCATTCCCTGTCATTGTCTTAGAATATAAGAAATTGATGTGAGGCCCATGCCCTGTCATTGTCTCAGAATATAAGAAATTGACGTAAGGCCCATGCCCTGTCATTGTCTCAGAATATAAGAAATTGACGTGAGGCCCATTCCCTGTCATTGTCTTAGAATATAAGAAATTGACGTGAGGCCCATGCCCTGTCATTGTCTCAGAATATAAGAAATTGACGTGAGGCCCATGCCCTGTCATTGTCTCAGAATATAAGAAATTGACATGAGGCCCATGCCCTGTCATTGTCTCAGAATATAAGAAATTGATGAGAGGCCCATACCCTGTCATTGTCTCAGAATATAAGAAATTGACATGAGGCCCATGCCCAGTCATTGTCTCAGAATATAAGAAATTGATGACAGGCCCATACCCTGTCATTGTCTCAGAATATAAGAAATTGATGTTTAGGGCCATGCCCAGTCATTGTCTCAGAATATAAGAAATTAACGTGTAGGCCGATGCCCTGTCATTGTCTTAGAATATAAGAAATTAACGTGTAGGCCCTTGCCCAGTCATTGTCTCAGAATATAAGAAAATTGACGAGGCCCACGCCCACAATTGTCTCAGAATATAGGAAATTGGCGTGAGGCCTGTGCCCTGTCATTGTCTCAGAATATAAGAAATTGACGTGAGGCCCATGCCCAGTCATTGTCTCAGAATATAAGAAATTGACCTGAGGCCCATACCCTGTCATTGTCTTAGAATATAAGTAATTAATGTGTAGGCCCATGCCATGTCATTGTCCTAGAATATAAGAAATTGACGTGAGGCCCATGCCCTGTCATTGTATCAGAATATAAGAAATTGAAGTGTAGGCCCATGCCCAGTCATTGCCTCAGAATGTAAGAAATTGACGTGAGGCCCATGCCCTGTCATTGTCTCAGAATATAAGAAATTAAAGTGTAGGCCCATGCCCTGTTATTGTCTCAGATTATAAGAAATTGACGTGTAGGCCCATGCCCTGTCATTGTCTCAGAATATAAGAAATTGAAGTGTAGGCCCATGCCCCGTCATTGTCTCAGAATATAAGAAATTAAAGTGTAGGCCCATGCCCTGTCATTGTCTCAGAATATAAGAAATTAAAGTGTAGGCCCATGCCCTGTCATTGTCTCAGAATATAAGAAATTGAAGTGTAGGCCCATGCCCTGTCATTGTCTCAGAATATAAGAAATTAAAGTGTAGGCCCATGCCCTGTCATTGTCTCAGAATATAAGAAATTAAAGTGTCCCATGCCCAGTCATTGTCTCAGAATATAAGAAATTAAAGTGTAGGCCCATGCCAAGTCATTGTCTCAGAATATAAGAAATTAAAGTGTAGGCCCATGCCCTGTCATTGTCTCAGAATATAAGAAATTAAAGTGTAGGCCATGCCCTGTCATTGTCTCAGAATATAAGAAATTAAAGTGTGATTGTCTCAGAATACAAGAAATTGACATGTAGGACCGTGCCCTGTCACTGTCTCAGAATATAAGTAACTGATTATAGGCCCATGCCCAGTCATTGTCTCAGAATGTAAGAAATTGAAGTGTAGGCCCATGCCTTGTCATTGTCTCAGAATATAAGAAATTGAAGTGTAGGCACATGCCCTGTCACTGTCTCAGAATACAAGAAATTGGCATGTAGGCCCATGCCCTGTCATTGTCTCAGAATATAAGAAACTGACGTATAGGCCCATGCCCAGTCATTGTCTCAGAATGAATAAGAAATTGAAGTGTAGGCCCATGGCCTGTCACTGTCTCAGAATATAAGAAACTGTCCCATGCCCTGTCATTGTCTCAGAAAATAAGAAATTGACGTTTAGGCCCATGACCTGTCACTGTCTCAGAATATAAGAAACTGACGTATAGGCCCATGCCCAGTCATTGTCTCAGAATGTAAGAAATTGAAGTGTAGCCCATGCCCTGTCATTGTCTCAGAATATAAGAAATTGAAGTGTAGGTCCATGCCCTGTCACTGTCTCAGAATATAAGAAACTGACATATAGGCCCATGACCTGTCATTGTCTCAGAATATAAGAAATTGACGTGCAGTCCCATGCCCTGTCATTGTCTTAAAGTATACAAATTGAAGTGTAGGCCCATGCCCTGTCATTGTCTGAGAAATATAAGAAATTGTCGTATGTAGGCCCATGGCCTGTCACTGTCTCAGAATATAAGAAATTGACCCCATGTCCTGTCATTGTCTCAGAATATAAGAAATTGACGTGTAGTCCATGGCCTGTCACTGTCTCAGAATATAAGAAATTGACGTGTAGGCGCATGCCCTGTCATTGTCTTAGAATATAAGAAATAGACGTTTAAGCCCATGCCCTGTCATTGTATCAGAATATAAGACATTGTAGTCCCATGCACTGTCAATGAGAATATAAGAAATTGACGTGTAGGCCTATGCCCTGTCATTGTCTCAGAATATAAGAAACTGATGTGAGGCCCATGCCCTGTCATTGCCTCAGAATATAAGAAATTGACGTGAACCTGCCCTGTCATTGCCTCAAAATATAAGAAATTGACGTGAGGCCCATGCCCAGTCATTGCCTTAGAATATAAGAAATTGACATGTAGGCTCATACCTTGTCATTCCCTCAGAAGATAAGAAATTGAGGTGAGGCCCATGCCCTATCATTGCCTTAGAATATAAGAAATTGACGTGTAGGCCCTGCCCTGTCATTGTCTCAGAATATAAGAAATTGACGTGAGGCCCATGCCCTGTCATTATCTCAGAATATAAGAAATTGAAGTGTAGGCCCATGCCCTGTCATTGCCTTAGAATATAAGTAATTGGCCCATGCCCTGTCAGTCTTATAATATAAGAAATTGACGTGAAGCCCATGGCCTCTCCTGTCATTGTTTCAGAATATAAGTAATTGACGTGTAGACCCATGTCCTGTCATTGTCTCAGAATATAAGAAATTGACGTGAGGCCCATGCCTTGTCATTGTCTCAGAATATAAGAAATTGACGTGAGGCCCATGCCCTGTCATTGTCTCAGAATATAAGAAATTGACATGAGGCCCATGCCCTGTCATTGTCTCAGAATATAAGAAATTGACATGAGGCCCATGCCCAGTCATTGTCTCAGAATATAAGAAATTGATGAGAGGCCCATACCCTGTCATTGTCTCAGAATATAAGAAATTGATGTTTAGGGCCATGCCCAGTCATTGTCTCAGAATATAAGAAATTAACGTGTAGGCCCATGCCCTGTCATTGTCTTAGAATATAAGAAATTAACGTGTAGGCCCTTGCCCTTTCATTGTCTCAGAATATAAGAAATTGACGTGAGGCCCACGCCCAGTAATTGTCTCAGAATATAGGAAATTGACGTGAGGCCTGTGCCCTGTCATTGTCTCAGAATATAAGAAATTGACGTGAGGCCCATGCCCAGTCATTGTCTCAGAATATAAGAAATTGACCTGAGGCCCATACCCTGTCATTGTCTTAGAATATAAGTAATTAATGTGTAGGCCCATGCCATGTCATTGTCCTAGAATATAAGAAATTGACGTGAGGCCCATGCCCTGTCATTGTATCAGAATATAAGAAATTGAAGTGTAGTCCCATGCCCAGTCATTGCCTCAGAATGTAAGAAATTGACGTGAGGCCCATGCCCTGTCATTGTCTCAGAATATAAGAAATTAAAGTGTAGGCCTATGCCCTGTTATTGTCTCAGATTATAAGAAATTGACGTGTAGGCCCATGCCCTGTCATTGTCTCAAAATATAAGAAATTGAAGTGTAGGCCCATGCCCTGTCATTGTCTCAGAATATAAGAAATTAAAGTGTAGGCCCATGCCCTGTCATTGTCTCAGAATATAAGAAATTAAAGTGTAGGCCCATGCCCTGTCATTGTCTCAGAATATAAGAAATTGAAGTGTAGGCCCATGCCCTGTCATTGTCTCAGAATATAAGAAATTAAAGTGTAGGCCCATGCCCTGTCATTGTCTCAGAATATAAGAAATTAAAGTGTAGGCCCATGCCCAGTCATTGTCTCAGAATATAAGAAATTAAAGTGTAGGCCCATGCCGTCATTGTCTCAGAATATAAGAAATTAAAGTGTAGGCCCATGCCCTGTCATTGTCTCAGAATATAAGAAATTAAAGTGAAGGCCCATGCCCTGTCATTGTCTCAGAATATAAGAAATTAAAGTGTAGGCCCATGCCCTGTCATTGTCTCAGAATACAAGAAATTGACATGTAGGACCATGCCCTGTCACTGTCTCAGAATATAAGTAACTGATGTATAGGCCCATGCCCAGTCATTGTCTCAGAATGTAAGAAATTGAAGTGTAGGCCCATGCCTTGTCATTGTCTCAGAATATAAGAAATTGAAGTGTAGGCCCATGCCCTGTCACTGTCTCAGAATACAAGAAATTGACATGTAGGCCCATGCCCTGTCATTGTCAGAATATAAGTAACTGACAGAACCCAGTCATTGTCTCAGAATGTAAGAAATTGATGTAGGCCCATGGCCTGTCACTGTCTCAGAATATAAGAAACTGACGTATAGGCCCATGCCCTGTCATTGTCTCAGAAAATAAGAAATTGACGTTTAGGCCCATGACCTGTCATTGTCTCAGAATATAAGAAACTGACGTACAGGCCCATGCCCAGTCATTGTCTCAGAATGTAAGAAATTGAAGTGTAGTCCATGCCCTGTCATTGTCTCAGAATATAAGAAATTGAAGTGTAGGTCCATGCCCTGTCACTGTCTCAGAATATAAGAAACTGACATGGCCCATGACCTGTCATTGTCTCAGAATATAAGAAATTGACGTGCAGTCCCATGCCCTGTCATTGTCTTAAAGTATACAAAATTGAAGTGTAGGCCCATGCCCTGTCATTGTCTGAGAATATAAGAAATTGTCGTTATGGCCTGTCACTGTCTCAGAATATAAGAAATTGACGTGTAGTCCATGTCCTGTCATTGTCTCAGAATATAAGAAATTGACGTGTAGTCCCATGGCCTGTCACTGTCTCAGAATATAAGAAATTGACGTGTAGGCGCATGCCCTGTCATTGTCTTAGAATATAAGAAATAGACGTTTAAGCCCATGCCCTGTCATTGTATCAGAATATAAGACATTGACGTGTAGTCCCATGCACTGTCAATGTCTTAGAATATAAGAAATTGACGTGTAGGCCTATGCCCTGTCATTGTCTCAGAATATAAGAAACTGATGTGAGGCCCATGCCCTGTCATTGCCTCAGAATATAAGAAATTGACGTGAACCCATGCCCTGTCATTGCCTCAAAATATAAGAAATTGACGTGAGGCCCATGCCCAGTCATTGCCTTAGAATATAAGAAATTGACATGTAGGCTCATACCTTGTCATTCCCTCAGAAGATAAGAAATTGAGGTGAGGCCCATGCCCTATCATTGCCTTAGAATATAAGAAATTGACGTGTAGGCCCCTGCCCTGTCATTGTCTCAGAATATAAGAAATTGACGTGAGGCCCATGCCCTGTCATTATCTCAGAATATAAGAAATTGAAGTGTAGGCCCATGCCCTGTCATTGCCTTAGAATATAAGTAATTGACGTGTAGGCCCATGCCCTGTCATTGTCTTAGAATATAAGAAATTGACGTGAAGCCCATGGCCTCTCCTGTCATTGTTTCAGAATATAAGTAATTGACGTGTAGACCCATGTCCTGTCATTGTCTTAGAATATAAGAAATTGACGTGAGGCTCATGCCCTGTCATTATCTCAGAATATAAGAAATTGATGTGTAGGCCCATGCCCTGTCATTGCCTTAGAATATAAGTAATTGACGTCATGCCCTGTCATTGTCTTATAATATAAGAAATTGACGTGAAGCCCATGGCCTCCCTGTCATTGTTTCAGAATATAAGTAATTGACGTGTAGACCCATGTCCTGTCATTGTCTCAGAATATAAGAAATTGACGTGAGGCCCATGCCTTGTCATTGTCTCAGAATATAAGAAATTGACGTGAGGCCCATGCCCTGTCATTGTCTCAGAATATAAGAAATTGACATGAGGCCCATGCCCTGTCATTGTCTCAGAATATAAGAAATTGACATGAGGCCCACGCCCAGTCATTGTCTCAGAATATAAGAAATTGATGAGAGGCCCATACCCTGTCATTGTCTCAGAATATAAGAAATTGATGTGTAGGGCCATGCCCAGTCATTGTCTCAGAATATAAGAAATTAACGTGTAGGCCCATGCCCTGTCATTGTCTTAGAATATAAGAAATTAACGTGTAGGCCCTTGCCCAGTCATTGTCTCAGAATATAAGAAATTGACGTGAGGCCCACGCCCAGTAATTGTCTCAGAATATAGGAAATTGACGTGAGGCCTGTGCCCTGTCATTGTCTCAGAATATAAGAAATTGACGTGAGGCCCATGCCCAGTCATTGTCTCAGAATATAAGAAATTGACCTAAGGCCCATACCCTGTCATTGTCTTAGAATATAAGTAATTAATGTTAGGCCCATGCCATGTCATTGTCTAGAATATAAGAAATTGACGTGAGGCCCATGCCCTGTCATTGTATCAGAATATAAGAAATTGAAGTGTAGGCCCATGCCCAGTCATTGCCTCAGAATGTAAGAAATTGACGTGAGGCCCATGCCCTGTCATTGTCTCAGAATATAAGAAATTAAAGTGTAGGCCCATGCCCTGTTATTGTCTCAGATTATAAGAAATTGACGTGTAGGCCCATGCCCTGTCATTGTCTCAAAATATAAGAAATTGAAGTGTAGGCCCATGCCCCGTCATTGTCTCAGAATATAAGAAATTAAAGTGTAGGCCCATGCCCTGTCATTGTCTCAGAATATAAGAAATTAAAGTGTAGGCCCATGCCCTGTCATTGTCTCAGAATATAAGAAATTGAAGTGTAGGCCCATGCCCTGTCATTGTCTCAGAATATAAGAAATTAAAGTGTAGGCCCATGCCCTGTCATTGTCTCAGAATATAAGAAATTAAAGTGTAGGCCCATGCCCAGTCATTGTCTCAGAATATAAGAAATTAAAGTGTAGGCCCATGCCCTGTCATTGTCTCAGAATATAAGAAATTAAAGTGTAGGCCCATGCCCTGTCATTGTCTCAGAATATAAGAAATTAAAGTGAAGGCCCATGCCCTGTCATTGTCTCAGAATATAAGAAATTAAAGTGTAGGCCCATGCCCTGTCATTGTCTCAGAATACAAGAAATTGACATGTAGGACCATGCCCTGTCACTGTCTCAGAATATAAGTAACTGATGTATAGGCCCATGCCCAGTCATTGTCTCAGAATGTAAGAAATTGAAGTGTAGGCCCATGCCTTGTCATTGTCTCAGAATATAAGAAATTGAAGTGTAGGCCCATGCCCTGTCACTGTCTCAGAATACAAGAAATTGACATGTAGGCCCATGCCCTGTCATTGTCTCAGAATATAAGTAACTGACGTATAGGCCCATGCCCAGTCATTGTCTCAGAATGTAAGAAATTGAAGTGTAGGCCCATGGCCTGTCACTGTCTCAGAATATAAGAAACTGACGTATAGGCCCATGCCCTGTCATTGTCTCAGAAAATAAGAAATTGACGTTTAGGCCCATGACCTGTCATTGTCTCAGAATATAAGAAACTGACGTATAGGCCCATGCCCAGTCATTGTCTCAGAATGTAAGAAATTGAAGTGTAGCCCATGCCCTGTCATTGTCTCAGAATATAAGAAATTGAAGTGTAGGTCCATGCCCTGTCACTGTCTCAGAATATAAGAAACTGACATATAGGCCCATGACCTGTCATTGTCTCAGAATATAAGAAATTGACGTGCAGTCCCATGCCCTGTCATTGTCTTAAAGTATACAAAATTGAAGTGTAGGCCCATGCCCTGTCATTGTCTGAGAATATAAGAAATTGTCGTGTAGGCCCATGGCCTGTCACTGTCTCAGAATATAAGAAATTGACGTGTAGTCCCATGTCCTGTCATTGTCTCAGAATATAAGAAATTGACGTGTAGTCCCATGGCCTGTCACTGTCTCAGAATATAAGAAATTGACGTGTAGGCGCATGCCCTGTCATTGTCTTAGAATATAAGAAATAGACGTTTAAGCCCATGCCCTGTCATTGTATCAGAATATAAGACATTGACAAATGTCTTAGAATATAAGAAATTGACGTGAGGCCTATGCCCTGTCATTGTCTCAGAATATAAGAAACTGATGTGAGGCCCATGCCCTGTCATTGCCTCAGAATATAAGAAATTGACGTGAACCCATGCCCTGTCATTGCCTCAAAATATAAGAAATTGACGTGAGGCCCATGCCCAGTCATTGCCTTAGAATATAAGAAATTGACATGTAGGCTCATACCTTGTCATTCCCTCAGAAGATAAGAAATTGAGGTGAGGCCCATGCCCTATCATTGCCTTAGAATATAAGAAATTGACGTGTAGGCCCCTGCCCTGTCATTGTCTCAGAATATAAGAAATTGACGTGAGGCCCATGCCCTGTCATTATCTCAGAATATAAGAAATTGAAGTGTATGCCCTGTCATTGCCTTAGAATATAAGTAATTGACGTGTAGGCCCATGCCCTGTCATTGTCTTAGAATATAAGAAATTGACAAGCCCATGGCCTCCCCTGTCATTGTTTCAGAATATAAGTAATTGACGTGTAGACCCATGTCCTGTCATTGTCTTAGAATATAAGAAATTGACGTGAGGCTCATGCCCTGTCATTATCTCAGAATATAAGAAATTGATGTGTAGGGTATGCCCTGTCGTTGTCTCAGAATATAAGAAATTGATGTGAGGCCCATGCCCTGTCATTATCTCAGAATATAAGAAATTGATGTGTAGGGTATGCCCTGTCGTTGTCTCAGAATATAAGAAATTGATGTGAGGCCCATGCCCTGTCATTATCTCAGAATATAAGAAATTGGCATGAGGTCCATTCCCTGTCATTGTCTCAGAATATAACAAATTGACGTGAGGCCCATGCCCTGTCATTGTCTCCGAACATAAGAAATTGACGTGTATTCCCATGCCCTTTCATTGTCTCAGAATATAAGAAATTGACGTGTAGGCCCATGCCCTGTCATTGTCTCAGAATATAAGAAATTGGCATGTAGGCCTATGCCTTGTCATTGCCTTAGAATATAAGAAATTGACATTTAGGCCCATGCCCTGTCATTGTCTTAGAATATAAGAAATTCACTTGTAGGCCCGTGCCCTGTCATTATCTTTTATTGGAGATATCAATTGCATACTTCACAACTCCGGGAACTCAAACCTGTGGTGTCATGACTCAAGCACAAAACTCAACATGACCGAAACGAGTCAAATCCATACTGGTAAGAGTGGTAATCATTTAGACTGTTAACTAATGTGATGTCATTCCCCCTTTTAGAGCTAGCCAATCACTGGCGTGCAATGGGCGGGGCTTAGCTGCAAAGCTAGATGGTCTCTGCTATAGTACAATTTTCCCTCCCTCGTGTCACTGGCTGGCATAAGGCCAACTAAATCTACAGCAACAGCATTCACAACATTCCTACCTCACTCCATCATTAAACAGTTAGGCCAAAGAGAACACTTGGAGAGTATGACATCAGCACTAACCTCGTTGTACATGTGATCCAATATGACGAGGTCGAACTCCTTTCTCCTGGAGTAGAGTTCCTTCACTTGAGGCAAGTGGTAGAGATTCTGGGCGATTTTGGGAAGCAACTCTACAAAGAAGGACATTCCTCCATCGCGGATCTTTCGTGTATCGAACAAGTTCATACCCGAAATACGCATTTCGGGCAGGTTGTGGGAGATTTCACGGATGCCCGTTTGGTTCACGGGTTTGTCCGTGTTGCTCAGCATCTCGATCTGTGAGAGAGAGGGAGTGACTGGATGAGGGAGAGGGTGAGTGATTCCACTGAACGTTAGGCCAACTGGTCATGAGGTGTACATACGACTGAGATGCCCCAAGGGGATTGACTGATTGTTATTGTCTTTCTTCCAGAACAACAATTTGGATGAAGTATGGTTTTGCAGATATTACTGTTACTGTCTAGAGGTCCACATCAGGGCTTTTAGTCCATTCAACAGCATAACACTTATAGGTCACCATTAGGTAGGGGCCAGTGCTGACATAAACCTAGCTTAATCTAAGCCAACCACCAACGGAGTATCTATGGAAGTGTGACAATGAAACCCATTCAATCCTGAGTGATCACAATGAATAGTAATGTTCAGTGGAATCACTTTTTCATTCATGAGCCGAAATTCACCATAAGTGGTAAAGCTTCTTTAGGCCTACCTTGTGGCCTCGCTCTGCTAAAGCCTTAGCTAAAGGTAAAAAAACATTCCGGTGGCTGATGCTTGAAACTGGGAGGACCATGAGGATTTTGTAGGACCTCTCCGGAGGCGGAAGTTCTCCCGCGGTCCAACCCAACGCCAGCAGCAAAAGACACAAGGATCTCATCTTCTGAAAAGAGAGAGTAAGATGTCAGTTAGAGGCTTTCCAAGATATGCAGTTTAGTCACCGTATCTGGGAGTGAATATAATACAAACTTATATACAGGCTCGCAGGAAAACGCAGGCAAACGGGAAGACAAACACACACATACACCCACACCCATTTATGCTCATGGCACTAGCCTCACCGTTAACACAATTATGTACGAAAAACGATCTTGTAAATCATACATTTGTGATAGAAACTTATCATCTATTTTTCTGTACAGTCTTTTCCAATTGTTTTCTTCTGAATTCAGAAATCGAGAACCATAGTTATAGCGCTAGTTTATATCCATACATCACTTTAAGTTCTTTCAGTTATACTCAAATTATGATATTCATCACAATATTCACCTCAGTCTAGCTTATAAATCGAAGAGTGAAAGCAGCGATCAGCAGGGGTTCAGCATCAGTCTTCTTTGAGGCAACCAGTAAACATAGGTATTTTTTCTTTATTTGGCATATTTTGATTCTTATTTTATGACAAACAGAACAGTATAAATACAGATCATTTCTTTTATGTACAGTTGTAAAGTCCCCGCTCAATGTGTTCTCTGTGGAGAACATCCCGTTTTCTGTGGTGCCTTTCCCGACCTAAGGTCGAATGGAATATATATTTATCATCACAATTGTAAACTGTATATGTTGTCTTTCCAAGCAATTATGTATTATGTGCAAGTAACAAGTTATTTATTTTAGATGTCAGACATTGTTTATCACTGCGTTCTCTGTTTGAACCTGTCCTATTTTTAAGGAACTAGCTTGACCTCAGGTCACCTGTAATCTTTGTACCAGCAGTCTCTGCAAACTACGCAGACGTCCACATCCCGCTTTATAAGCAGCTAACTTTCATCAGTAAATCAGCAGTACTTGTCTCCCTGCACATTATTTCACACCTCTCTCACACAGTCACTCAAAAATGGTTTGCAATATACTTCAAAACTTTTCGGACAACAGCTTATAATAGTGACATCTGGTGCTATTTGGCAACTCCGTTGTAAGCTCATGAGAAAACTCAAACACTTACTACTGGTGCGTCCGAGAAATTACCTGGTATTGTTGTCATGCTGTACTTGATTAAAGGATGTTACTACAATACTGTTCTTATGTTTTAATATTTTTCTCTCCAAAGGCCAACACTATCTTGATGTTTTATCTCCTTCATATGTGTGAACTTTGTAGACATAGGCCTACGCTATTGTAAGTTGAACTATTAGCCTTAGTAACATCAACAATTTCGAATTTTGTAAAGATTTGCTGGCAAATCATTATGAATCAAATTTTTCAAGAATGGTAATTGAATGACTAATCCTTTGTATATTGTAAACTAGAGAAACTTAATACAAAATACATCATACTGAACTAGACTGACAAACTTCATATCTATTTTTGTAATTCATAGAATATAATTGCATATATATATATATATATATATATATATATATATATATATATATATATATATATATATATATATATATATATATATATATATATATATATATATATATATATATATATATATATATTATATATATAATATATATATATATATATATATATATATATATATATATATATATATATATATATATATATATATATATATTGTAAGGCTTAGTGCTTGTTTTGTGTATGGAACGACTGTTTCCTTGTTGTGGGTGTACTTCTCTCCTGGTGGTGCTTATAAACACAAACTATAAACACAAAAAGTGTTTATAGTTTACGTCTGTTGCTTTCATCGGCAGAACGTTAAAGTTTGGGTAGCCATCAAGTCAGGGTCTGGACAGCATAGCAATATGGACTTGTTTGATAGCAGGTAGTTGTTACCTGTTGTCTTTGACAGTTTTTGATGATAACTTCAGCCAAGTTACTGAGGATGAGTTGGTGGCTCAACCTTAGTCGCCAGTGGAGAAGGGACATTCCTCTGAGACAGAGGTGGCTGTTGCATCAACTCCATCGTGATCATCTGTGTTTTGTGAAGATATCCCTGTTTGCCGCCACACGGTGGTTTCGATGGTTTCACGGCTGTAGTTTGGTGGTCGTCCTTGGTGACTTTTGATGCTTGTCATGACATCCCTAGGTGGATGTTCTGTTTTTGTACTGTACGAAGATTGTGATTATTATTATGTTGGTTTTATTTATGATACTTTAGATTATGATTATTAACTTTATATTTGCTGCTTTATTGAATTTTCAGATATCTGTATATTACTATGGTTAATTGGTTATACCGTGGATTGTCTGATATTATTTATGCTGTCTGTATTTTTTATTATTGTTTGATGTAGCTTAAATGTTGTTCACTATTATATGATATTTTGTTACTTTTGGTGTGATGGTAATGTTTATTTAAAGTAACTTTAATTTTGCTACATCTTTGGTATTTTTTGACCGGCTCATGGATTATGTATGATGTTTGATGTGGTTTAATTAGTTTTCAGCAAACTTGACTCACTTGTAAATATGTACATTTCTTAATGTTAATAAACTATTATTAAGGTTATTTTGCTGGTTTTGTTGTTCCCCTTTCCCCGTTGTTGTCTCGGCTTCTGCCAGTCTTTCTAGTCCATTTCTCTGTAATTGATGATGGAACCTGATGAACCGAGTTTTTGTTCATAGCAATATATATATATATATATATATATATATATATATATATATATATATATATATATATATATATATATATATATATATATATATATATATATATATATATATATATATATATATATATATATATATATATATATATATATATATTGCCGTTATTATGTGTTATTTCTGATTTTTTTAATTGCTATTTATGCCTATCACTGTCATACCTCTTATGAAGTTAACTGAATATATATCGCCTATTTTTGTATTTATCATCTACGTTTCTAAAGAATTAATATTAGCAAGAAGTTCAATATTAGCTTAATTTTAATGTTAAATGCTAGCAGGAAGATGACTATATGTTCATCAGTGGAAAATGTCTCCTCGTCATCGCAATGATGACTTTCTTCCAGAAATCATCGGCCACTGGATTATATTGTAACGCAAACCATAGCCTCTATTCTTTCTGTTTCTCTGTTATTTTCTTGGCAGGAATATGATGAAATAATATCTTGGTCTCATGTAGCCTGTTACGGATGGTGTGGGCATCAACTTGGAGGGTGAGCATAAGGTTCTCCCTTTATAGCAACACTGGTTGTCAGGGGAGTTAGGCGGAGTTCCTTCAATGATCATCCGATGATGATCCTTAACAGTAGTGCAACCAAGGCCTAAGGAGAAGGTCTGTCCATGCGCATGTGGGCGGTGCTAGTAAAGGGTATGGTATATACCTGGATATTTTCATTTTAATATTGGAATTACCTCTAGATTTATTTTCTTTTTATATCAGCACAGTATCTTTAGAAGTGAAAGACTTTCATTTAAAAATCAATAATTCAGCAATATTGATATTGAATGTTTTTTATTTTTTTTATGAAAGATATGACAGCGCTTAAAAAGGAAATGAAAATGGGAACACTGATAAGTTTGGAAAAGCTTCTCCATGATTTTCAGTTTCTCATAAAAATCACAAGTTGGCTGCATCAACTTTCGTGTTTCCCTGGGTATACTTTTAATCCAGGTACTGTCTCCAGCCTCTTCAGTGGTACTTAGAAATTAGCATTGAGGAAAGTTATGCGATATATATCCCCCATCATAACGTAATCCCTCAGTGTCTATCATTCCTTCAAAGTTAATGTTGTTTTCATCAAAGATTTCTATATCAACAATAATACTTGATTCATCTTCTTCATTTATCCAATCCTTATCATCTGATATAGAAAAAAAAAGCATTGCAGACAAGCATAGTTCTTGATCAAGTGCTTCCTCTACGCTACAGATTTCAGAGCATTTGATAAATGAACCTTCCGATAGACTCGCATCACAATTTTCTTTTTTGGGTATTATATTTTTTGCCCACTAAAGCAACGTCTTTTCTTAAAATATAAGTCCTTATTCTATATACTTTTTTTTACTGGAATTGGGGAAGGATAATCATTACATGCCCCATTTGTCTTAAATGAGCAAAGAAATGTTCTAACACATCCTTGTTCAGCCTGTGAGTCATGAAAGTAATGATGTGTGATGTGCCATATTTTTCTTTTAATATTGTATGTAAATTTCGTAGAGATCTTGAAGATATGATCAATCCTTTCTGAAATGGCAGCAACTGATCCTATCCACAAACTTTCATTGATTCGGCAGTATTAATCATTTGCCTCAAAACATTATTTTGTTCTAGCAACTGCAAACCGTAAGCAGTCCATTCGTGACTGCTTTTTATTGTGAGCTGCTCTAGAATCAATTAAACAGATCAAACCAAGACTCAAACAGTGCAGTGACTTTGCTTGTGATAGCCCAGTCTTTGCTGTAATCTTTTAATCTCGAACACTTCTACAGATAATTTCAAGGACACGCTCACTGTCAACATTCACTCTATTTATCTTAAATCCTTTATCAGGAAAATTATTCCTTTCAGGCTTGATCAGATGTGACGCATCTGCAGATAACATGAATGTTCCTATCATTATCAGCTGGATTTGTGAAATATGGATTAATTTGTGTCTGCACTTAGAGCTTTATGCAACTTAACATTACTTGCATTAAGATCACTAACCTGGCAACAACATGAAATCTCATGGATTCTATTTTCGTTATCAAACTAAACAAAATATCTTTAGTCATTTTATTAACAAAGTTATAATATATGACTCGTTTCCAAGAAGCTATCAATTCCCTTTATCATTATACACTGGACTTTATTTTTTGGCGAATAAAGAGTAACCTATCACTCCCCTTGTCGTAAGTCTGTAAAGTCCCCGCTCAACGTGTTCTCTGTAATGAACATCCCATTTTCTGCAGTGCCTTCACATTCGACCTAGGGTCGGACGAACACAATATTATTATCATTATTATGAATTGTATATTTTATTATCTGTTCAGTTGACCATGCATTATGTATATGTAACAGAGTATTTTTATGTCAAACCAGACATTGTTAATCATTATGTTTTCTGTATGTACCTGTCCTGTAGGGAAATAGCTTGACCTCAGGTCACCTGTAAATCTTTGTACCTGCAGTCTCTGCGATATACGCAGACGTCCGCATGCTGCTTTATAAGCGGATTGCATCATCAATAAACCAGCAGTACTTGTCTTCCTGCTCATTATTTCACACCTCTCTCATAGTGATGACCCCTGGAGTGGTTCCTGGAAGCCATACAGACCCAAACGGCAACTTAGTCTTGGCCCGTTGAACCAACCCATGCCCCAATCGGACTAACTACAGCGCTCTAACAAAGCGTTCAAGAGTTACCGACCCTCGTCAGCAAGTCACCGGCGTCACTAACGAACCCACACGGCAGGTTCCCAAGCATGTATTGACGCGAGTGTTCCCTCACACTCCAAATGAGAGCGCGGAATGAGCATGGACACAGACATTCCCAACCACATACAAATTAACGCGAACTTCTCGGAGGCAGACGTCTCCCTCATGCAACCCCCTCCCGCTCGCTCCTCCACGCCGGTGCCTGCACCCTGCGCGATGACCCCCCTGATGGACCAACCAAGGGCTGCCCTCAGCATAAGGCTGCTGCCATTCACCTATCAGAACGCAGCGTCCTGGCTCTACAGGGTCGAGGGGCAATTCAGGGTAGCAGGCCTAACCAACGAGGCGTTGAAGGCGTACATCGCCATCAATGCTCTCCTGGAGGAGATATACAAGAAGATCGCCCCATGGTTAATGACGACATCAAGCCCCGCCACCTTCCAGGAGTTAAAAGCCACTCTCGTCAAGACCTGCCCCCTGCCGGTCTCCAAGAGAGCCGCCTGCGCCCTCGACCTCGCCTTCAACCCCCAGCAGGACGAAAACCTCTTGGAAACGTGGCATGCCCTCCAGGACCTCCTCCTCCTCCCCGAGACTGACAGCAGGGGCAGGCGCAAAGAGATCAGCCTGTCGAGGGAGATCTTCCTGCGGCAGCTACTACCAGAGGTCCATGGGCAGATCACAGAGGCATACACCCTGCCAGTCGAGGACCTGATCAGGGTGGCGCAGCAGCTGACAGACTTCACAAAGGTGGCAAAGTGAGCGTCCACGCCCGCACACCCCATCAACTGCCTCCAGCCAGAGGACCCCACCATGGAGGGCATCAACATCGTCGCCCAGAGGAAGCCACCCCACCAGCAGAAGAGGGAGAGGCCGGGGCTTTGCTATTACCACCAGAGGTTTGGGAAAGCTGCCCGGAATTGCGAAGCCCCCTGCCTTTTCTTCTCTTCAAAAAACAGGGGAGGCGGCAGCCATCCTCACAGGCCGCCATGGCAGCAGCAACTGAAACACCCAGGGGGCCCGCACCAGTAGACTTCTACATCCGCGACACCATCTCTGGCAGGATGATGTTGATTGACACTGGAGCCATGCGGTCAGTGTTCCTGCCTTCCAGAGAGGACCGCAGATATCCGCCAGACCAGGCTGCCTCCCTGACGGCTGCCAACAGGTCTCCCATCCTCTCCTATGGCAGCAAGCTCCTGTCGATCTCCATCCTTGGACAGAGGTACAGGTGGAAGTTCATCATCGCAGACATTAGGACCCCGCTCCTGGGTGCAGACTTCCTTGCCCACTTCAGACTGGCAGTTGGTGTTGGCCACAAGCGCCTGATGGACACCTAGTCCTGCCAGTCCCTGCCCTTGTTGCCGGGCTCCAGGGAGCCTGCAATCTGTTCTGTCGCGCCCCACCAGTATGGTTCCCTCCTGAAGGAATTCCCGGAAGTCTTCAAACTCGAGCTTCATCAGGTGCCCAGGGCCCCGCCAAACACGGGATATATCATCACATCAAAACAAAGGGCCCCCCAACGCACGTGAAGTTCCGGAGGCTTCCCCCACAGCACCTTCAGGAGGCCAAGAAGGCCTTTGCCGAGATGGAATGGATAGACATATGCAAGAAGGCTCCCAGCCCCTGGGCCTCCCCCCTTCACATGGTGCAAGAAGCGGACGGCACCTGGAGGCCCTGCAGCAACTACAGGCGGCTCAACCTTGCTATAGAACCCGACCATTACCCTCTACCAAACATGCAGGACCTAATGGCCTCCTTCCACGAGGTCAAAATATTCTCAAAATTAGATCTCTTAAAGTCATATTTTCAGGTACCATTAGCACCAGAAGACATCCCCAAAACAGCCATCGTCATGCCTTTCGGGTCCTACGTCTTCACCTTCTCCGCCTTCGTCCTGAGGAATGCGGGCGCGACCTTCCAGAGGCTGATGGACAGCATCCTGGGGGACCTGGACTTCTGTGTCTGCTACGTTGATGATATCCTAATTTTTTCCAGATCCCAGAAGGAACATCTACGGCACATCTGGAAGGTCCTGCAGCGCCTGCTGGAGAGTGGCCTCGTCGTGAGATTCGACAAGTGCACCTTCGGCATCGAGAAGGTGGAATTCCTGGGCCACGAGATGTCCTCAGGGGGCATCCACCCAATGTCGTCGAAGGTCGATTTTGTTGTGAGGTTCCCCACCCTTGCCTCCATCAGGGCTGTACAAGAATTCCTCGGAATGTTCAACTACTACAGGAGATTCATCCTGGGGATCGCGCACACCATGGTCCCCTGATGGAGGTCCTCAAGGGTCGTCCTAAGACCTTAGTGTGGGGCCCCAACTAGCAGAAAGCCTTCTCCCTGATGAAGGCCGCCCTTGCCAAGGCAACATCTTTGGCCCACCAGGACCCCAGCACTCCCCTCCAGCTGACAATGGACGCCAGCAACGTCGTCTGCGGAGCCGTCCTGGAACAAGTCATCAACAGGACCCCTCACCCCATCGCCTTCTTCAGCAGGAAACTCAGCCCCACCGAGTCCCGCTACAGCACCTTCAACAGGGAACTCTTTGTAGTATACCAGGCAGTACACCACCTTCAAGTTCCTCCTGGAGGGTATGCCCTTCACGATTTGGACTGACCACCAGCCGCTGGTCCACGCCCTCACGAAACTGGGGGACACATGGTCATCCAGGCAGCAGCAGCACCTCACGGCCATCGCGGAGTTCACCTGCACCATCAAGTACCTCCCCAGCAGGAAGAACCCAGTAGCCGATGCCCTCTCAAGGATCGAAATCGACGCAGTGCAGCTCGGGATCGACTCCGAGGACCTCGCCCGCAAACAAGCCGCTGACCCAGAGACCCCAGCTTACTGCACAGTCGCTGCAGAGGAAGGATGTGTCCCTCGGCCCTGGAGGGTCAACACTGCTGAGTGACGTGAGCACTGGCCGCCCCCACCCACTGGTGCCCACCTCCCGTCGTCGGCTGGTCTTCCACATTATTCACGGACTGTCCTACCCCTCCAGAACGACAACGGCCAGGCTACTGATGGAGAAGTTTGTCTGGCATGGCATATGGAAGGACGCGATGGCCTGGGCAAGGCAGTGCATGCAGTGTCAGGCCACAAAGTAGGGCGGCACACTGAGTCTGGGTGGGCGATTTCCCCAGCCGAGGAGACGTTTCGGGCACATCCACGTCGACGTGGTGGGTCCTCTTCCCCCATCAGGAGGAGCAAGATACCTTCTAACAGTCGTCAACCACTCCACCAGGTGGCCTGAAGCTACGCCCATGGAAGAAGCCACCTCCAGTGCATGTGCAGAAGCCCTCCTCTCCAGCTGGATCAGCCGGTTCGGTGTCCCGGACCATATAACTACAGACGGGTCCTGCTTTCCTGTCCGAGCTGTGAACCGCCCTGGCACGCCTGCTGGGGACCACTCACCACAGCACCACCACTTACAACCCCGCAGCCAACGGAATGGTGGAGAGGTTCCACAGGTCCCTGAAGGCGTCCCTCATGGTCGTTGCACCTCCGAGAGTTAGAAGTACCAGCTGCCCTGGGTCCTCCTCGGATTGAGAACCGCCCCCAGAGCCAACAGCAACCCATCCTCAGCAGAAAAAGTCTACGGGGAGACCCTGGTAGTCCCAGGGGAACTCATCGCAGAGGACAGGGATGACATAGCAACGCAGAGTCTCTGCGACAGGGTTGGGAAGTTCGACCCCTGCCAGCGGACATACACCGACGGGACGTCCCCCTTCATGTCTCCCGGTTTATCCTCCGCCACCCATGTCTTCGACAGGGACGATGCCATGCGACCACCCTTAACCAGGCCCTACAGAGGACCTTTCCTTGTGCTCGAGAGGAACAAAAAGGCATTCTGGGTAGCCATCCACGGAAGGGAAGACTGGGTATTGATAGACCGCCTCAAGCCTGCATTCCTGGAGTAGGACGTCAGGGGCGGTTCCCAAAGCCCCCCCCACAGGAGATAGCAACCCCCCGGCCAGCCCCATGCACAGGAAAATGTCGTGGGCATCCCCAGAAAACCTCGAAACCAGACAGGAGGGCACCCCAACACACCACTCCAGAGGGTGCAGAAGAAGGCGGCCACACCCTCCAGTTGACATCGAGAAAGCAGGGCCCCCTCCGCCGCCCCAGCAGATAGCCGCTTTGATCAGACGTTACCTACGTCTTGGGGGGAGTATTGTAAAGTCCCCACTCAACGCGTTCTGTGTAATGAACATCCCGTTTTCTGCGCTGCCTTCACATTCGACCTAGGGTCGGACGAACACAATATTATGGTCATTATTATGAATTGTATATTTTATTATCTGTTCAATTGACCATGCATTATGTACATGTAACAGAGTATTTTTATGTCAAACCAGACATTGTTAATCATTATGTTTTCTGTTTGTACCTGTCCTGTTTTTTGTAGAGAAATAGTTTGACCTCAGGTCACCTGTAAATCTTTGTACCCGCAGTCTCTGCGATATACACTTGACGTCCGCATGCTGCTTTATAAGCAGACCGCATCATCAATAAACCAGCAGTACTTGTCTTCCTGCTCATTATTTCGCACCTCTCTCACAAGTCCACTCATAGCTACGTTCATTTCATCAAATGACATAACACACAAGCAATCCCATCCTGCCATTGTCCCAGCTTTATGATATAAAATTGTTAATACTGATGTTAATATTCGTGGCTCAACACTGATCTTACCAACACAGTTGCAATGTTGAAACAGAAGGATAAGAACATTTCACTGTATTATGTCAACAGTGATAAGCTTTTGGACTTAATATCGCAGGGTCAGTGCTCGGCTGATGCCATCTTCACACCAGTGAGTAATAGGGAGTCCAGTTAAGAGGGAATCAACTTGTGAGGGCGAAAAACACTTGCTACATGTGGCATGGCAAAATGCTTGGTCAATTTGTTTCTTTAGAACCATAGTGTCAATAATATGGAGCGACGATCTCCCTGCCGAGCTTGTGACCTTGGGTAGCCATATTGAAAGGTTTCGGTTGAGCTCATAGTACTGTACTTCATTATTATTATTATTTTTACTATTATTATTATCTTATTAATATTATTGTTTTTACTGTTGTTGTTATTATTATTATTGTTATTTCTGTTATTATTATTATCATTATTATTACTATTATTATTATTACTATTATTATTATTATTATTATTATTATTATTATTATTATTATTATTATTTATAGAGAAACCCACAAGATTCTTGTGTATAACTTGTTTACTGATAAATATTTACATATTACTTTGATCTCGAGCACTTTCAGGTCCTAACTGTGACCCTTTTTCAAGAGATGAGGTAGTCAGGCTGGTTCAAGGCCCAGCAATCTTCTGGAACTTCTTCTCCCCGTACTGTCATTTATATGATGGCTGTCCTGGTTTCCATTCTCTTGAGAGTTGTTTATCTCCTCCTGTCGGTTTGATATCCTGATCTGATGGTCAGTGGTATTAATCCTTGTGGTATGTGAGTAGTCACCATCGGTCTGTTGGGCAGGAGACCTAACCTCCAGGTCATAAGGGTCGATCTTAGCTTCTTTTAATATTAAAGATCGGCTTATGGGATCTTCTGAGGTAAATCCTTTGTTTCCTTCTATCACTTTAATCTGTCTGATGAGTGCCCCTTCCACTACCCTCATATGACTGATGTTATTGCTTTTGTATATAAGCCTACTGTTTTTAAAATCCATCCTATGGCCCTTTTCCCAACAATGCCTAGCTATAGGCAACATTAAAAATAAGTTTGAGAGATTATTTACTAATTCCGTTTGGATCAAATTTAGCAGTATGGATAATATAAAGAATATCTCAAGCAGATTATTGATAATGTGGTTCGGATTCCACAATAAGTTGTAGGTCCCGTTGCTAAGTAACCAATTGGTTCTTAGCCACGTAAAAATAAGTCTAATCCTTCGGGCCAGCCCTAGGAGAGCTGTTAATCAGCTCAGTGGTCTGGTAAAACTAAGCTATACTTACTTTATATATATATATATATATATATATATATATATATATATATATATATATATATATATATATATATATATATATATATATGTATGTATATATATATATATATATATATATATATATATATATATATATATATATATATATATATATATATATATATATATATACATATACATATACACATATACATATACATATATATATATATATATATATATATATATATATATATATATATATATATATATATATATATATATATATATATTATTTTGGTGATACAAAGACAGAAAGTGACAACTGATTACTGATGTTGGGGTCCCAGTACAGTAAACCAGGAAGAAAAACTAGAAAACCAAGAAGAGGTTCTCAGACTGCAACCGCCTTGTGTGCATTAACCACTCCACACTCACATTCCTAATTTTAGGTCTGTTTTTGGCTTCCTCTCCAGAACTTACTTTGCATCCCTGAAGAATTGTGGTTTGGGCTAGAGGTTCCTACCTTCCCCTATCTGTGCCACTACAGAGATGGAGTGTATTTCAGCTCCTTCATAGCAATAAAAGTATTGTTGGTTCCTACCTTCCCCTATCTGTGCCACTACAGAGATGGAGTGTATTTCAGCTCCTTCATAGCAATAAAAGTATTGTTAAAAAATTGATTAAATTTTTATTTTATTAATTTTCAAAAAAATACTTCAATTATAGATTTCATAATGGTTCTTGCATCAAAATAAAGTACTAAATTCAAGGTTTACTCTTGCATTTTTCTTCAGTAATAAATGTACAGTTATTATTTTTTCCTTAATTTTTTCCTTCACGGGGTTGGTTCCGCACCAGGTTACCTTAATGATTGCATTTGAAGATTACCTATCTAGGGTTAACAGTCAAACATGATGTTCATTCTGATGAACATCTTGGAATGAAATTCTGCATAACAAAAATACAATAATAGTCATTTTAAAGTGAGCCTTTTCCAGGTGCTTGTAACAATCATCGAACTGCTCTTCTTATAAAATGTTTTAGCAGATATTTTACTGACAGGTGCCCTTCATGACTCCAAACTTCCATATCCGGGCTTAGGAATAATAATAATAATAATAATAATAATAATAATAATAATAATAATAAACAAACACCAGCACCTCCATCACAACCAACCCAACAGAAACCAAATCAGCAACTGTCTTGAAAAAGGCGCCTGGAAAAACAAATCATGGCGATGAGATCTGACTTGAGTAAACTGAAAGAGATGGCAGAAAAGAGGCTAAGAAGCAAGAAAACAAGGGAGGAACGGAACGAGAAATACAAAGTACAAGAGAAGGGACTAAACAACACAATAGAAGATATAAAACATAGGATCCAAGTCAAAGCACATATGATTCAACGGTACACGAACAGGACTAAAGGATACCAACAGAACAAACTCTTCGGTACCAACCAGAAAAGACTATACAGCCAACTAAGAGGGGAAGACAACCACCAGGAAATTCCTGAAGCCAAGCCAAGTAAGAGACTGTGGGGAAACATATCGAGCAATCTGGTATCACACAACAAACATGCAACATGGCTCCAGAAAATTAAGGCAGAAGAAATGGGGAGAATAAAACAAAGATTCGCCGAAATCACTACAGACACAGTCAGACACCAACTAAAGAAAATGCCCAGCTAGAAAACCTATGGGTACTGCTCAAAAACTTCAAAGCCCCACACCCACGAATAGCACAACAGCTCCAGCATTGTATCACAAACCACCATGCACCCAAATGGATGACCACAGGGAGGACATCCTTAGTACAGAAAGACAAGAACAAAGGAAATATAGCAAGTAACTATAGGCCTATCACCTGCCTTCCAATAATGTGGAAGCTACTAACAGGTATCATCAGGAAAAGGCTATACAGCTGCCTAGAGAATAAAAACAACATCCTCCACCAACAGAAAGGCTGTAGAAGGAAGTGTAGGGGCACAAAAGACCAGCTCCTGATAGACAAAATGGTAATGAAGAATAGTAAGAGAAGGAGAACCAACCTAAGCATGGGCATGGATTGACTACAAGAAAGCCTTCGATATGATACTGCACATGTGGCTAAGAGATGCCTGAAAATATATGGGGCAGAGGAAAACACCATCAGCTTCCTAAAAACTACACTGCGCAACTGGAATACAGTACTTACAAGCTCTGGGATACGACTAGCAGAGGTTAGCATTAGGAGAGGGAGCTTTCAAGGCAACTCACGGGCTCCACTACTCTTCATAGTAGTCATGATTCCCATGACAAAAACACTGCAGAAGATGGATGCTGGGTACCAGCTCAAGAAAGGAGGCAAAAGAATTAACCGTCTGATGTTCATGGACGACATCAAGCTGTATGGTAAGAGCATCAAGGAAACAGATACCATAATCCAGACTGTAAGGATTGTATCTGGGGACATCAGGATGGAGTTTGGAATAGAAAAATGCGTCTTGGTCAAAGTACAAAAAGGCAAAGTGACAAGGACTGAAGGGTTAAGCTACCAGACGGGAATAGCATCAAACACATAGATGAGACAGGATACCAATACCTGGGAATAATAGAAAGAGAGGATATAAAACACCAAGAGATGAAGGACATGATCAGGAAAGAATCTATGCAGAGACTTAAGGGGATATTCAAGTCGAAACTCAATGTTGGAAACATGACGAAAGCCATAAACACATGGGCAGTACCAGTAATCAGATACAGCGCAGCATAGACCAGAAAACTAGGAAACACATGACAATACACAAAGCACTACACCCCAGAGCAAATACAGACAGACTATACATAACATGAAAGGAAGGAGGGTGAGTTCTACTAAGCATGGAAGACTGCGTCAACATCGAGAGCAGAGCACTGGGGCAATATCTGAAAACCAGTGAAGACGAGTGGCTATGGAGTGCATGGGAAGAAGGACTGATAAAAGTAGACAAAGACCCAGAAATATACAGACAGGAGAATGAAAAACAGAACAGAGGAATGGCACAACAAACCAATGCAGGACAGTACATGAGACAGACTAAAGAACTGGCTAGCGATGAAACATGTCAATGGCTACAGAGGGAAGAACTCAAGAAGGAAACTGAAGGAATGCTAAGAGTGGCACAAGGTCAGGTCCAAAGAACAATAGATGGAAATAAAATCTCACTCATATGCAGGAAGTGCAATATGGAAGACGAGACCTTAAACCACGTAGCAAGCAAATGTCAGGTGCATGCACCAAACCAGTACAAAAAGAGGCGTGATTCAGTAGCAAAAGCCCTCACTGGAGCCTGTGCAAGAAACACCAGCTAACTTGCAGTAATAAATGGTACGGACATCAACCTGAGGGAGTGATAGAAAACGTTCAGGCAAAGATCCTCTGGGACTATGGTATCAGAACAGATAGGGTGATACGTGCCAATAGACCAGACTTGACGCTGATTGACAAAATCAAGAAGAAAGTATCACTCACTGGTGTTGCAATACCATGGGACACCAGAGTAGATGAGAAAGAAACAGAAAAAATTGATAGGTATCAAGACCTGAAAATAGAAATAAGAAGGATATGGGATATCCCAGTGGAAATTGTACTCATAATCAGAGGAACACTAGGCACGATCCCAAGATCCCAGAAAAGGAACCTGGAAAAACTAGAAGTTGAAGTAGCTCCAGGACATGCAGAAGAGCGTGCTATTAGAAACAGGGCACATAGTGAGAAAAGTGATGGACTCCTGAGGAGGCAGGATGCAACCCAGAATCCCACACTATAAAAACCACCCAGTCAAATAGGATGACTGTGATAAACACAAAAAAAAAGATAATATCTCCCACACTCCCACACAATGAGGACTGAATGTAATAATCACGATTTACGAACACAACAAGAATGTTGATCCACTAAGAAAATGAAGAGACACCTAAGAAAAAGAAAACGAATACAGAATATAATGTACCTTCTATTAACAAAGCTTTGCTTGAACTGTACGAAGCCCACCTACTTACTAAGCATACATGTGACGGACACGCTGTATAAAGCTGCCGCCGGAGTTTGCTTGTTATCTCAGCACTAACTCTGCTACTGTCGGCTTTGGGTATGAGTTGCCAAGCAACCTGAAAAGAAGTATCATAAACATAAAGGGCATATATCTGGAGATGCCCTCTACATACCAGAGCCTTGGGGCCATCTTTAAAAATCTTGTAACTGCGCAAATTAAACGGGCTTAGTGCGATTGTGAATTTTTGTTTATCCTGAATGTTTAATGAGTAAGTGTTTAGTGAATGTTTAATGAGTGTTTAGGGTTTAGTGAATGTTTAGTAAGTGTTTAGTGAATGTTTATGAGTAAGTGTTTAGTGAGCATTTAGGGTTTTGTGAATGTTTAGTGTGTAAGTAAGTATTCAGTGAATGTTTAGTGAGTGTTTAGGGTTTAGTGAATGTTTTGTGAATGTTAGTGTTTAGTGAATGTTTAGTGTGTAAGTATTCAGTGAATGTTTAGTGAGTGTTTAGGGTTTTGTGAATGTTAGTGTTTAGCAAATGTCTAGTGTGTAAATGTTCAGAGAATGTTTATTGTGTAAGTATTCAGTAAATGTTTAGTCTAGAGTGCTTCCGGTTTAGTGAATGTTTAGTGTGTAAGTGTTTAGTGAATGTTTAGGTTTTAGTGAATGTTAGTATTTAGTGAATGTCATTGTGTAAGCATTCAGTGAATGTTTAGGGTTTAGTGAATGTTTAGTGTGTAAGTGCTTAGTGAATATTTATGGCTTAGTGAAAGTTAGTGTCTAGTGAATGTTTAGTTGTAAGTATTTAGTGAATGTTTAGTGTGTAAGTATTCAGTGAATGTTTAGTGTTTAGTGAATGTTTATGAGAAAGTGTTTAGTGAATGTTTATGAGAAAGTGTTTAGTGAATGTTTAGTGTTTAGGGTTTAGTGAATATGTTGTGAATGTTATTGAATGTTTAGTGTGTAAGCATTCAGTGAATGTTTAGTGAGTGTTTGGAGTTTAGTGAATGTTTAGTGTGTAAGTATTTAATGAGTGTTTAGGGTTACTGAATGGTGGTGCTTAGTGAATTTTTAGTGTGTACAGTAAGTATTCAGGAAATGTTTAGTGAGTGTTTAGGGTTTAGTGAATGTTAGTGTTTAGTGAATGTTTAGTGTGTAAGTGTTTAGTGAGTTTTTAATGAGTGATTAGTGAATGTTCAGTGATTGTTTAGTGTTTAATGAGTGGGGGTTTAATGAGCATTTAGGGGTTTAATGAGCAATTAGGGCTTAGTGAGTATTTGGTGTTTAATGAGTGTTGAGGGTTTAGTGAATGTTTAGTGTATAGTGAGTGCTTAGTGAATGTTTAGTGTTTAATGAATGTTTAGGATTAAGTGAGTGTTTAGTGAATGTTTACTGAGTGTTTAGGGTACAGGGTAAAGTGAATATTAAGTGAGTTTAATCAGTGTTTAATGTATGGGTGCCTGGTGAGTGTTGAGTATTCAGTGAGTGTTTAGTGTTATTAAGTGTGAGTGCTTAGTAAGTGCGAGTGTTTAGTGAGTGTGAGTGTATTGTAAGTGTGCGCATTTAGTGAGTGTGAATGTATAGTAAGTGTGAGTGTTTAGTGAGTGTAATTGTATGGTGAGTGTTAGTTTTTAGTGATTATGCACTGCTGTTTAGACAGTGTTTAGTGAATGTATGCAAAAAAAGTCATATCATTCACAGGTACCGTTTATCCTAGACATTGCTTAGACCCAAGAGCAGATGCTTAGGCCTTGACCATAATGATTGGAGTGCTCTACTGCTCAGGCCAGCCTTTTTTTGCAAGATAATTTTTCTCTGTGAAATTGAGTCAAGTAGATCGCCACTCCATGTTAATGACGCTCTATGATTACAAGCCCGAGATAAGAAGACGAAGAAGAGGGAGAAAAAGATTTGAAAAGTTGATAGGTGATCGTGAGACTGACGAAGTCTAAAGCAAAAATCCAAGGCGCATCATGACCATTCCTTGAAGCTAATAGGTTGGCAATGGTTTCGGAAAGTATTAATTTAGCAATGGGCTGGGCTTAGCTCCCGTGGCTTTTACTATAGGAAGGAGGTTGAAGTTCAGTTGTTGTTGTTATTGGTTGAAATGGCCTTATGCCAGCAAGGAGTCTTGCTCCCGGGGACGCCCGTAGCCTCAGACCTGGTCCGTATCCATGGCCGTATATCCCGTATGCAAAACTGGGATAAGACGCAGCTGCGTAGACTACGAGGACCCTCGAGAGGTGATAACGCTGAACATCAACATCCAGTTTTCATATCATTCAAGTATGTATATATATATATATATATATATATATATATATATAATATATATATATATATATATATATATATATATAATACATTTTCAGTTATATTTTTTTAGGTTTAAAAGTGTTGCAAC
Source organism: Macrobrachium rosenbergii (assembly GCF_040412425.1). Taxonomy (NCBI): domain Eukaryota; kingdom Metazoa; phylum Arthropoda; class Malacostraca; order Decapoda; family Palaemonidae; genus Macrobrachium; species Macrobrachium rosenbergii. The sequence goes on from NC_089743.1 coordinate 43,867,923, forward strand.
AGATAATTTTGAATTGAACGAGTCAGAGTGTACCACAATCTGAACTTAAACAAATGACACTCCGTGTCATGACGGTCTAAAAATGAATCATACATTGAAGGAAAGCATTTGGATGAATATTTGTTAAGTATAGTACCACTATAAATGATATTTCATTCATGAGATCACTCCATCACAGTATCACAAAACCAACAAGTCAGTGTTATAGGTATACGGTTAGTAAGGTTACATGAAAAAATAGTAAGTTTAAAGAGAGATGCTCAAACCGCTAATGAGATTATTTCCACAAAAATTTAATGCGTAATAATAATTTTTCTTTTATAAAAACCATATTTCCGGACAGACAGCTTACTACATTCAAACTTACAATAGTGTACAATGAAAGACTACGATAGATACAAAAATTTTGACAACGAACATTTTTCCGGTATACATTCTTTCTTCAAAGTGCATGAACCTCGTCTTTCTGTCTTGTTGTGTGGAGGAACTATCTATCTAGATTCAACCAGCCTTGTGCTGGCACGGGCTCTTGCTGCCAGAGCAGCCCGTAAACCCGAGGAACAAGGTGTAGGCCTAATATATATTCTGGATAGCAGGTCATTCCAGTTACTAATTACTCTTTTTTTTTATCCCTCCTCGAAATACTTCGAAAACCATGAAAGAAAAACTAAAACATTAAGAATCTTTCTGAGTGTTGTAAGCTGTAGAGAAGACTAAATGGAAATACTTTTCAAAATAATTTTTCCATGCTTGAAAATAAAACAAGAAGAATTGGCACCTTTTGGAGGGGATTTGCTGCCTACTATAACAACCAGCATTCTAAAGCTTTCCCATCCCATATTTATTTATTTATCTTTTTTTACAATAACCAAACGCTAACAGCAAAAGCACGCAACGGGAACAAAAAAAAGGAGGTTGTGTTATGGGTTGTAATCTTACAATTCGTTAGACGTTATACTTTCTTTATCCTCTAAGTGTAGAAATTGCATCCAAGAAATGGATGTATCAAAATAAAGGCTTCAAGAAGGAAAGGATGAACAGTTAAGTCTGAGACTATTAAAAGCCAAAGACAATTAAGATGACTGAAGATTATTTATTATTAAATATCTCTGGTCACAATCTGTTTTTGAACATGGTTTTCATGAGAGAGAGATTAGAATTACTGGTCACTTCAGAGACTCTTAGCCTGTTGCAAAACTGCTGATTACAAATGCACACTCAAACACTAATGATAGTGTTCTATCTGTTATTTTCCTCTAGATTACAGCCGGGTAGTGCACACAAACTGCACACCTTATCTAAAATCCAATGCACTTAACACTGAAAAAGGTCAGAAGGTTTCTGGGCAATCTTCACTGGATGAGTAACAAGCAGCACCTCGCGTACACATTTCGACCAGAAAGATCGAGTATACTAAAAAGTGAGGAATGATATTTTTTTATATTAGTCAGTTTGTAAGATATAGGTCTATGAAAGCAATGGGACTAGCCTTAGCATTCCTGTTTATGTTAATGATTCGATTATTATTATTCAGCAGATGAACCCTGTGCCTGTGGAACAGGCTACAGGGGCCATTGACTAGAAATTCAAGCTTCTAAAGAATATGGTGTTCATTTGAAAGAACACAAGGCAACAGGAAATACGTAAATAAGAGATAAGTTATTAGAAAATAAAAAAAAAACATTAATAGATAAATGGATAAAGATGTTGATAAATTATTAAAATTACAAGGAAGATGTTTATGGGTAGTAATGCACTTCATCTTCCCTTGAACTTTTGAGGTTCTAAATGTAGAACATCCTCTGGGAGGAATTAAAGACCTATATGAAACAGAGAAGTCTGACAGCGAGACGCATTTACTGCACACTGGTGGTGCTGTTCAGCAAATCTGGTCGCTCTCTGCACGGTAAGGTCAGTTATCAGTTGTGATAGCACAAGTCTGTTTAAACACATCTTATGAAAAACGGCTATATGTCAAAGCGTCAAAGTGAACACACATAGTCAGACAGGTGTTCCGTCGTCAGTAGCTTACTCTAAAAGTCATGCCAAACTCATCTCGTTATCATAAAACATTTATTAAGTCATTATTTACAGTATTTTGAGAGCCATCTTATCCATTCTCCGGCAAGTCTTCAAACAAAACAAAAGATAACGTGCACATGATTGTCTAGTGCTAATAGAATTGTCTTTAATTTCGATGAGGAAGGATTGTGGGAAAAATTGTCCAAATGAAATTCAGGACGCGACTTCTTCGCTTCTCCGGGAAGTATTCATTATATGAAGCCAAAGACTCTGATCTTTGGCATCTTCCCCATGTATTGGCCTCTTGTGCGTAGTGTTTTGGAAGGTGCTGCAAATAGTTACTCTCATGTTGTCTGTGTTTTTATGGGCAGAGTGCTGAGGTTCACACCAGCCTTCTGCTCCCTCTCACACCCAAGCCACAGTTACGCGAAAGGACCAGTGTGGCATAAGACCAGATGATGTACCGCAGCGTTTTTCAAACTGTGGGTCCCGACTCCCAACCCTTCAGTGGGTCGCGCGGTAAATAAAATGGGTTGCAACAAAAAAAAGAAAAAAAAAAACATAATTGGGTGCAAAGTGCAGAATATAAACAACTTTAACTGTTGCACAGTTCCCATAAATCATCACTAGTTTTATCGATTTCTCACATGACAAGGCAGGCTTTACTAATCAAAAAATAATAGTACATATTATTATGAATTCATTTTACATATACAAAGAGGATGTCATCGCAATCGAAATAACTTAAAGGTTTTGTCCAAGGCATCGACAGCCTTTCACTCTTCCTCTCCTCTTTTTGCCTTGAATCCTTAACTATCAAACAAATCTGGTTAAATTTTAATGACTAGTTGTCATCAACAACTCTGGCAATCGACAAACACACACTCTCTCTCTCTCTCTCTCTCTCTCTCTCTCTCTCTCTCTCTCTCTCTCTCTCTCTCTCTCTCTCTCGTCTTGAATCGTTAATCATTAAACAAGGTTGTCCCAAAATTTAATTGCTAGTTGTCAACAGTTTTTTTACATGAAAAAATTTTTATATTTTTTTCTGTCTTTACTAATTTTACATAGCATAACTTTCTTATTTCTCCCCAGTCTTTACATTTTTTTACTTCACTCAGACTTAGTCTCCGCACTTTTAGACATTAAAGCTCATTATTATATAATATTATATATTATATATATATATATATATATATATATATATATATATATATATATATATATATATATATATATATATATATATATATATATATATATATATATATATATATATATATATATATATTATATCTATATCTATATATATATATATATATATATATATATATATATATATATATATATAATCACACACAATCACGTGTGGAACAGAAATAAATTTCTGACTCACATCAGGATCGAACCCAGGTCTTTCAATTGAAAGGCAAGGGCACTGCCCACTAGGCCATACAAGTCTAAAAGAAGTTGAACCTGAGAGCAACTGCACCCAAGGAGTTACCGAGGCAAGCTAACTGCTTGCATACCAGCGAGTTTTCCCCAAGGGCACTGCCCAAGAGGCCATACAAGTCTAAAAGAGGTTGAACCTGAGAGCAACTGCCCCCAAGGGCACTGGCCACTAGGCCATACAAGTCTAAAAGAAGTTGAACCTGAGAGCAACTGCACCCAAGGAATTACCTAGGCAAGCTAACTGCTTGCATACCAGCGAGTTTTCCCCAACTTCCCGACTCGCTGGTATGCAAGCAGATAGCTTGCCCAGGTAATTCCTTGGGTGCAGTTGCTCTCAGGTTCCAACTTCTTTTAGACTTGGAAGGCCTAGTGGGCAGCGCCCTTGCCTTTCAATTGAAAGACCTGGGTTCGATCCTGATATGAGTCAGAAACTTATTTCTGTTCTACATGTGATTGTGGTTGATTATTTCTATCTTATTCACTCAGAAGGGATAATTCGAATGAAATACTGTCAACTGGGTCATTGCTGAGTTGGGAAGTTGGGGAAAACTCGCTGGTATGCAAGCAGTTAGCTTGCCCAGGTAATTCTTTGGGTGCAGTTGCTCTCAGGTTCCAACTTCTTTTAGACTTGTATGGCCCAGTGGGCAGCGCCCTTGCCTTTCAATTGAAAGACCTGGGTTCGATCCTGATGTGAGTCAGAAATTTATATATATTTATATATATATATATATATATATATATATATATATATATATATATATATTTTTTTTTTTTTTTTTTTTTTTTTCACTGAGTTTATCAGTCTTGTTCGTCAACTGATCACGTTCCGTTCCAGGTAGACGGAGATACGTTCTCTCGAGTGCTTCTGCTTGATATACTTTTGAATGTTGTATCTGTCTATTTCTGGCAGTTCTCATGATTTAAGCATGAAGCTTCACGGAAGAAGCGGCAATATATTTCAACATATTGAATATATTGAAGGGTTTCAGAGAACGTTGAGGTTATGGCAAGGAAGACTTAAAAGTGGTCATCATCCCACCAATTATATGTGTTCCGAACATTGCCACAACACACTGCCGAGAACATTGTCAATGATGACAGATTACGAGGATTAAAACTAGAGGTTTTGTCACATCTCACTTTCCTATCTCAAAGCTTTAATAAGTATAATTTCCTTGAAGAGAAATTTGAACCAGTGAAGAAAAGCCTTTGGATAAAAAATCCATTTGCTTTCCAAAGTCCTGAATCAATAATTGAGTTCAACTTGTTGCCTGAAGAGGAAGCTGAGTTGCTGCTGCATCTTAGTTGTTCCTTCCCACTTGAGAATGATTTTGAGAAATTAAATTTGTGCTCGTTTTGGATTAAGAACGAAGGGAAATATCCACTACTGAGTAATACTCTATTATTATAGGTTTTCTGTAAAAGAAAACTATTGTGCTGGCTTTGTCTTTCTGTCCGCCCTCAGATCTTAAAAACTACTGAGGCTAGAGGGCTGCAAATTGATATATTGATCGTCCACCCCGCAATCATCAAACATACGAAATTGCAGCCCTCTAGCCTCAGTAGTTTTTATCTTATTTATTAAGGTTAAAGTTAGCCATAATCGTACGTCTAGCACAGCTATAAGTACCAACAACACAGGCCACCACCGGCCCGTGGCTGAGTTTCATACAGCATTATACGCTGCACAGGAAAGTCGGTTGCGCTGAAGAAACTTCGGCGCATTTTTTACTTTTTGCTTTTCACAGCTACTTACTCGTGTGACCTAGCATTTTTCGACATTAACTCGAATGAAGACGAAGGACAGAAACAGGCTCAACACTGTACCTGATATGCGTGTAGCACTGGGGTAGTGCCATCAGTGCACCTCATGAGGTGCACTGTATGCATTACTAAAGGTTCTTTGCACCGTCGCTTCGGCCCCTAGCTGCAACCCCTTTCATTCCTTTTACTGTACCTCCATTCATATTATCTTTCTTTCATCTAGCTCTCCACCCTCTCCTAACAATTATTTCATAGTGCAACTGTTTTGAGGTTTTCCTTCAGTTACACATTTCAGACCTACTTACTGTCAATTTTCTTTCCAGACCTGAATGACCTCACAGGTCCCAGTGCTTGGCCCTTGGCCTAAACTCTGTATTCTATTCCATTCCATTCCACTCCTATATTCTATTCCAACTGGAATCAAGTGCTTATGAACAAACAAGAACATCCATCTCATTAAATCTTATTTTTCTTTTCAGGTATTATTTACTTTACTTTTGTGTCGGAATTCCCTTTAAATTTATTTAAATTTAAAAATAATATTTTTACATTCATACAAATAGATACATACAGTTCCAATAGGTGCGAATATGTAAGAAATATATGTACAAATTGTCGATGCTGAATAAATGAATAAATAAACCTAGTGAATATATATATATATATATATATATATATATATATATATATATATATATATATATATATATATATATATATATATATATATATATATATATATATATATATATATATATGTGTGTGTGTGTGTGTGTATGTATGTATAACTGAATCACGAAAATATGGAACGTGATGAATATATAAATAAAGATAAAATCCACGAAGGAAACGGAAACACTGGAGTGCTGCGAGGCCTTTCGACACTAGTCCTTTACTTAGCAGACTGAAGAAATATAAAAGTATGTTTACAAAGAAAGCTCGTATAAATGACAGATAGGGATTATAAAGGAAACATATGGGCCCACAAAAAGTTTTATAGTGAAAGTAACATGAAGAAAGAAACCCCTAAGAACATTCTTAGCTTGCCTTATTTTAGTGGTTTTGAAAACATAAAATCATTGTTAAAACCTTTTAATGTAAACCTTGTTTTTTCTTATAATAACACACTCAAAAGAATGTTAATAAAAAATAGCCCTAAAGAAAACAACATAATATATAAAATTCCGTGTTTGGATTGTCCCTCTTTTTATATTGGCCAATCTAGCAAAGATTTAGATGTACGTATTAAGCAACATAAGTATTCAGTCAAAACTGGACAAGCATCCAATGCTATATTCATTCATTTAAGTGAAAACTCTCACAAGATAAATTGGACTGAAAGTTCAGTGATTGCCAGATCGAAAGACTTCTCTTCAAGAAATCTATTGGAGTCCGCTATTATCCAGCTTACTTCCAGTTGTAATTTTAATCTTAGCCCTGGCATGTATTATTTGGACCCCTGTATTAGAAAAATGTTCAAGAATGACCTAAAAGATAAAATCACTGACTTAATTACAAGGTAGCTACTTGATATATATTTTCTATATATCTGTATGTTTAATATAATTTTTTTTTGTAAAAAATTTTCATCTTGTAAAAAGTTATTATTGTTTACAAAAAAAAAGAGAATTATTGTGTTGTACTAAAAATTTTTAGGTGGTCAGTCACGAACCTGTATATTCTTTTAATTGTCCTGTCCCTGCTCTTGAACGGTTGATCCTAATCCTTTGTAAAAACCTCTTAAATGTTTAATCCTGTTTTGGCAGTTCTACTAATTCTTCAATTGTGTTGGATTCCAGGTAAATATGTTTCCTTTATAATCACTATCTGTCATTTATATGAGCTTTCTTTGTAAATATACTTTTTTATTTCTTCAGTCTGCTAAGTAAAGGACTAGTGTCGAAAGGCCTCATAGCACTCAGTGTTTCCGTTTCCTTCATTGGATTTTATCTTTACATATATATTATATTTATATATATATATATATATATATATATATATATATATATACACACACACATACACACATACATAAAGATAAATAGGTAGATTCACGTCAAAGTGTTGACCTGGATTTCTTTATGATCAATAATGTTTTTTTTTTTACTTTAGTGTTGTGATTTGTAGTGGAACCTCTAATATCTTGAATTGAAACGAAGCTAAAATTGGCATAAAAAATCCAAGATTTAATTAAGTTATAATGGCTCTATTTCGACCATAACCTGATAATCTATTTCATATATAGGGCGAATAAAGTCCTCGGAATAACAAGTCAAGGTACGGAATATTAACTGTTTTGTTTTGCAACCTGACCTATTCCTTAGACTTGAGATCCAAACAAACTAGAAGTGCCAGAGCTGCATCACCCACAGGGATCTCTTTGTTTGATATTTTGAGCTCTGGTAGAATATAGAATTTAGCCTAAGGCTAAGCACTGGGACCTAAGAGGTCATTCAGCGCAAACAACTGTTAGGAGAGGGTGGAAAGTCAGATGGAAGAAGGAAAAAATGAACGGAGGTGCAATAGGAATGATATAGAGGTTGCAGCTAGGGACTGAAGGGACGCTGCAAAGAACCTTGAGTATTGAGCTCTAGTGGAACACCTGAAAAGCCTCTCCCTTCCATCTGTGTAATAGATTATCAGGCGATTGTCGAAACAGAGCCATGGAAACTTAATTAAATCTTCAGTTTTTATGCCAATTTTAGCTAAATTTTAATTCAAGTTATTAGAGGTTTGACTGCAAATCACAACACTAAAATATAATATATTAACAATAGTAAAGAAACCCACGTCAACATTTTGTAAATCGTTTTGATTAATAAAAATACCATTTCTTGATCTGAGAGTCAAATGCCGGACTACAACCACAGTCAGGAAAGGATTGATCATATCTGGAGAAATGACAATAACGTGTTATCGTATACCTTGTTCAGGGGTGATCAAGATTTTAGTTTTGTTCATTAACTTTTTCTCTCTCTCTCTCTCTCTCTCTCTTTGGGCTTTGTTTTTACATTATAGATCTATCTGGTTACAAAGCTGCAGACAGAGTATAAATGGTTTTAATTATTAATCTTGCCTTCTCTTATAGGCCTATGCTGGAAATGACCTCGTTTGTTGGTTTGCTTGTTAATTATTGCTTCTGCTTGTTTTTGCCAATTACGTCAAGTTATCATAAACAACAAAGAATAAAAGAGTCGATGAATAAAGGAAAATAAGTACAATAAATAATCAGTTAGGTCTTCTGCCTAGGCACATCTTACTCTTGAGTGTACGTGAGCTGAGAAATAGTTCAAATACGATTGCTATAGGCCTAGAGAGTAGGAAAGCACTCGGGGAAATCTGGGTAATTTCCCATAGGATAGGCCTAAACCTTGGGCCTAAAACCATACAGTAAGTGTCCCATAATGCTTTCGGTCCTGGCAAGCGGTGAATCCCCCTAACAGGTGCCAATATTTGAATACATTTTAGGTAATTCTAAAAAAAAATTCGGAAGTAATTGCTTTGTTCATTACAAATGACGCATAACTCTTATAATGGCGTTTTACATTACTTAGATTACAAAGCATGTTTTCTCAAATACTTCCTGGTTTAAAAAAAACGTAATTGGTAACTGGGAGCAACCGTCTGCTGAATATATACTGGCCATGATGGGACACAACAACAACGGACACAGCGTGACAGTCTGACAGAAGCGACTCAGGCAGGTGCACACAGACCACAGTCTCAGCCATCATGTTTATTGTCAAGGCTGTTGTAAGTATTTGCATCTATCATTCATTTAACATGGTTGTTAGAATTTTATATATATATATATATATATATATATATATATATATATATATATATATATATATATATATATATATATATATATATAAAAAAGATAAATACTAGTACCTCATACTTTGCTGAAAATATTTAAGCATTTGCTTAACCATTCTTTATTTTATCTGCATTTGCGTTTTGTTGTATTAACCACAGAATCCTTAAGCTAATTTTTTGGTATTTTTGTACTAGAAAGTAGAATCAATTGGCTCTTCATCATTTTAATAATCATATATGGAACTCTGTTTATTATTGGTCTTAAAGTCACTGTTAGATATGAAACTGAGAAAATGTTCCAATGCATCATTCTAAACTCGGTTTAGGCTTCATTCGATAACTGTTTCAATAATATATATTTTATTATATATATATATATATATATATATATATATATATATATATATATATATATATATATATATATATATATATATATATATGTACACATTAAAATATAACGATTTGCAATTTTCTAATACAATATGTACCTATCTCGCAAAGGTCCTCGTTCTTGCTATGTTGGCCTTGGTGTACGTGGCTGCCGCTCATCCCGGTTTCGGTTACGGGTCATATGGTCATGGCTACGGACATGGCCACTTTGCGCCTTACGGACACGGACACGGGCACGGGTCATACGGATATGGAGATTTTGGATACAGGTATATGGAAAGAATTCCTTTCTAAGTCTTATTAGTTCATTTCTTCTACAAATGTTATATCAAATTCTACATGAATGGAAAGTCGTATCTTTATTTAATATTAAATAATTTTGAATGATTTTAATCCTTTTTTAACGTTTATTTTCAGCCCATTCTACAACCAATACTCATTCTACAACCATGGACACCATTGAGGAGTGGCACCGTATAGGTCTAGGATAGTTCCCCTTTCTGAACTACATACACTGCCACCCGTTCTCCGTTTCATTTTCTTATTTGAGAAATGTAGACAATGAGGAAATGAAATTAATAGAATGAAGAAACTTAGTTGGCAAAATTAGTAAATGAAAAGTGGCAGAATATGTCTGTTTTTGTATTGAAGATATTTAATAAACATTGATTTTTAAATCCACAGTTTTTTTTTATTGTGGTTCTGTCCTTCATTATAATATTGTGTTGGAGACAAAATTCATGTGGTTATTTTCCTATCAGTCATGTTATTTTTTATTGTAGTAATCATCATTTACGAATTGTCGAAATATGTATAGTTGACTGTTGTTAGAGAGAGAGAGAGAGAGAGGTGTGGGGTTGGCCGGCGGGGTGTTCTAATCTTGTTTTAAAGAGTATTGAACTAAAAGTATGTACTGTGTTACCTTTTTTTAAACCGAGCGAATAAGCATATAAATTTATTCTGCATTTACTAAAACCTTTTGACATATTATTATTACTATATTGTTGAAACAAAAAAGTATTCAGCTTATACAGCTGTCTCAACTTTTCTTAACATGGGCCAATTCTCATCAGCAGGTGGATGACACAATTACTTCCCAAAGAACATGGAAAGATCAGTATTGTTTTCTTTTATTAAATTTTACATTGTGTATTTATTAAATCGTAAACCCGCTCCCCTGCTATATTTAGAGGGTTTAGGGTTAGCGGAAGTCGTGGCGAGTCGAACTGTCATTGGCAATTCTACCCACTGTCTTCCTCTCGTTGCAAATTACCGCCTTTGTGTGCTTCGGAGCGCGAAAGCTAATAAATAAACAACGAAAGCAATACGTCCTTCCATGTCCTTTGGTAGTTTATTATGTCATCTACTTGCTGACGAGAAGAATATAATAACAATTGAGAAAATTCTGTATACGCGGAATGCAGTTGAAACTGCAGTTGTTTTCCATAACACTGGCCTAAAAGAGGGACGTCTTCCATATCGTCATTATTATTTAATTGAACCTCCATTTCTTCAGTACTGACATAGGTTTAAATAATGTATTTCTACATATAGGAATTACATGAAACGTCAGTACTTTGTCAATTTTCATATTCAAATTGATTGATTCTGTTCAGTGAGCCCAACCGTGGCCCAGCCTTAAGCGGCTAGTGAAAGGCCGAGATTTCTTTCCCTCAGCACTTGCTCCACTTGCCCAGGGAACACGCAGTTTCTCCAAGCAAATGCCAATTCAATTGTTTTATTAAGTTAAATATATCTTAGTTTAACCAGACCACTGAGCTGATTAACAGCTCTCCTAGGGCTGGCCCGAAGGATTAGATTTATTTTACGTGGCTAAGAACCAATTGGTTACCTAGCAACGGGACCTACAGCTTATTGTGGAATCCGAACCACATTATAGCGAGAAATGAATTTCTATCACCAGAAATGAATTCCTCTTATTCTTCATTGGCCGGTCAGAGATTCGAACTCGCGGCCAACAGAGTGGTAGCTGAGAACGGAACCCTCTCACCCAACGAGGAACGAAATTATTTTATTAATCACTGCTTGACGAAATGAACTTTGCTGGATGAAATTTAATAAAGAAATTACTGCTAGTCCTGTCTGCATTTGTTTACATTCAGTGAAGGCCTGGACTCTGGAACTCCTGCTCGTGCTTGTGTTTACTTAAGGAAAAAATAAGTGCAGTGGAAAAATTAAGCTTGAAGCATCATTAATAGGGAAAAATACAGTCTTGTGAAACCCTAAATATCCATGGTATAAAAAATAATGCTAAAGAAACATCTAGGCCTATACTGATGTAGCACAGGAGCCAACAGCAGCATTTCTAGAGACAGCTGGAATGTGTGTAGGTATGTTTATGAATACAATATTTATACTGTATGTAGTCTGAAGTGAATTACGATATTTTGGGGCCTAGTTTTGTCCATATTAAGTTTGGCCATGTGAACTGGTTGATGGTTTCTCCACAATTCTCTCTCGATGAAACAGCCGATTGTGTAATAGATTTCGTGACCATCTCATAGAAATGTGCTCACGGAAATGCCGCTTGCTGCGTGAAATTTCACCCTGTAATAGAGGTCATACTTCTACATCAGTCTTCTAAGTAAGAGCCTGTGCCATCACAAGGGTTGCTTAATCTAAAACTAATGCTTGAGTCACACATTAGCGATTCAAGACTGTGACCGTTGTAATGGCTGGGTTTGGCGACCAGTCTCGGTTCATCGCAGGCCTTGGGCCTCAAAAAAAAAAAATCAGCTGATTACTACACCATGACGTCATATGTGCTGCGTGATGAACCGTTTACGACAGCATTGTGCACGTTGAGATGAGATTATAGTATATGTAGTCATACACCCAAGTTGCCAATGACTTAGGCCACGCCCACATTTAACGGTTTTTACAGGACAGCGACTTCCGTGAAGGCATCACGATTCATGACGATTTAATTGCGACAGACTCATGTCACATGTTGACAGACGCAACGGCACCGTTATGTGTCGTGAACATGGATGCCACCATATATATAATGCCAGGTGAACTCGGCACCTGCCATTCCTATTGCAGCCGCAGACAGAGCAAGAAGATGGAGGACATGGATTTGCTGAACCTCATATCTGAGAACCTAGGTAATCCGGAATTAGTAGAATGTATTTTGGGTTTTTGCGATGCCATGTTGCAGTTAAGAATTAATGTTAAGTGCTTGCAGGAACGAAAACGCAAGAAGCAAAGAAAACCTAGAAGATGCTGGGTCTGGCCCTACTTACAAAGATGACAGGAGAAAGGTTACTATGACAACTTGATGAAAGAATTAGCAACTGAACCCCAGGACTGTACAGGAATTTTACCAGGAATATGGAGGAGCTTTTCAATGAAATTGTGGAACGGGTCACACCCTACATAAAGAAGACCCTCACTCTGGAGAAGACCCATTGAGCCAGGCCTGCATGTTGCAGTTACCCTTCGTTTCCTTGCAACTGGAGAATCCTACAAGTGCCTGTCCTACCAATTCCGAGTAGCTCCCAACACGATCAGCGGTATTGTGCCTGAGACTTGTAGGGCCATTGTGGCTGCCTATGGAAATGAGGTCATGCTGGTACCCATCACCCCAGAGCAATGGAAGGAGGTATCCTGTGGGTCTGGGCAACAATGGAATTTCCCACACACCCTTGGAGCAATAGACTGGAAACACATCTGCATCCAGAACCCAGCGCATGCAGGAACTCATTATTTTAAGTATAAGAAGTTCTACCCTGTCATTCGACTAGCAGTTGTTGACACTGAGTACAAGTTCCTGTATGTGGATGTAGGTGCCATAGGTTCCGAGTCTGATGGTGATGTCTTTGCCAAGACACAGCTCTGCAAAATGCTTGATCGACATGAAGCCAACCTGCCTGCCCCTGAAAGATTGGCAAATGAAACTGAAGATAAACCCCCAGTCAACTATTTCTTCACTGGAGATGACGCCTTCGCTCTTAAGAAGTATCTGATGAAACCATACCCTGCACGAAGTCTGAGAATGCCTGAACGCACCTACAATAATTATCGATTAAGCAGGGCAAGACGTACACTGGTGAGTGTGTGAGAGGTGCTAAAGAAAGATCAGGAAGACAAGTACTGCTAGTTTATTGATGAAGCGACCCGCTTATAAAGCGGCGTGCGGACGTTGGCGTATACACAGACATCAGTACAAAATTTACAAGTGACCCGAGATCAAACTATTTCTCTACACAAAACAGGACAGGTACATATAGACAACGTGATGATTAACAACAGCTGATTGAACACAAAAAATACTCTGAAACATATACTATGTATAAGGGCAGATGAACAGGTAATAAATATACAGGTCACAATAATGATAATAAGGTTGAGTAAGTGCGACCTCGGGTCAGCTGTGAAGGCACCGTAGAAAATGGGAGGTTCACCATAGAGAACCTGTTGAGCGGGGACTTTACAATACTCCCCCCACCCCCTCTACAAGACATTGGTAACGTCTGGTCAAAGCAGGTATCTGCTGGGGGGTGGAGAGGGCCATGCCTTCTTGATGCCAGCTGGGGGGTGTGTTCGACTTCTCTGGCATCCTGCAGATGGGAGTGTTGGGTTGCTCTCCTGCCCAGACCCAGGGCCTTCCGGGGGTGCCCACGAGGTTTTCTTGTGGGCAGGGGCGGGCTGAGGGGGCACCACCTCCTGCGTGGGCACTTTGGGAAGTGCCCCCTGACATCTTCCTCCAGGAATGCGGGCTTGAGGCGGTCTACTGACACCCAGTCGTCCTTCCCGTGGACGGCCACCTGGAATGCCTTCTTGTTTCTCTCCAGTACGAGGAAAGGCCCCCTGTAGGGCCTGGTTAAGGGTGGGTGTACCACATCGTTCCTGACGAAGACGTGGGTGGTGGAGGACAGAGCGGGAGGCATGAAGGGGGACGTTGGACATCCTGTCGGTATATGTCCGCTGGCAGGGGCCAAACTTCCCAACCGTGTTGCGGAGCCCCTGCGTTGTTAGGTCGTCTCGGTCCTCCGTGATTAGTTCGCCCGGGACTATGAGGGAATCCCCGTAAACCTTTTCTGCTGCGGACGGGTCGCCGTTGGCTATGGGGGCAGCTGGTACTTCAAGTTGTTGGCGGTGCAACAAGCCATGAGGCACGCCTTCAGGGACCTGTGGAACCTCTCCACCATTCCATTGGCTGCGGGGTTGTAGGTGGTGATGATGTGGTGAGTGGTCCCCAGCAGGTGTGCCAGGGCGGCCCACAGCTCGGACAGGAAGGCTGGGCCCCTGTCTGTAGTTATATGGTCCGGGACACCGAACCGGCTGATCCAGCTGGAGAGGAGGGCCTCAGCACATGCACTGGAGGTGGCTTCTTCCATGGGCGTTGCTTAGGGCCACCTGGTGGAGTGGTCGATGACTGTCAGAAGGTATCTGGCTGCTGATGGGGGAAGAGGACCCACTATGTCGACGTGGATGTGCCCGAAACGTCTCCCCGGCTGGGGAAAGTCGCCCAGCCCCGATTCAGTGTGCCGCCCTACTTTGCTGGCCTGGCACTGTATGCACTGCCTTGCCCAGGTCGTTGCGTCCTTCCATATGCCGTGCCAGACGAACTTCTCCACCAGTAGCCTGGCCATCATCCTGCCAGAGGGGTGGGACAGTCCGTGGATGACGTCGAAGACCAGCCGATGACGGGAGGCGGGCACCAGTGGGTGGGGGTGGCCAGTGCTTACATTGCTCAGCAGTGTTGGCCCCCCAGGGGCGAGGGGCAGGTCCTTCCACTTCAGCGACGTGATGATGGTGTGGTAAGCTGGAATCTCTGGGTCGGCGACTTGTTCCTGGGCGAGATCCTTGTAGTTGATCCCGAGCTGTACCGTGATTTCGATCCTCGAGAGGGCGTTGGCTACTGGGTTCTTCCTGCCGGGGAGGTACTTGATGGTGCAGGTGAACTCCGCAATGGCCACGAGGTGCCGCTGCTGCCTGGAGGACCATGCATCCCCCAGCTTTGTGAAGGTGTGGACTAGCAGCTGGTGGTCCGTCCAAACTGTGAGCGGCCTACCCTCCAGGAGGAACTTGAAGTGGCGTACTACCTGGTACACGGCGAAGAGTTCCCTGTCGAAGGTGCTGTAGTGGGACTCAGTGGGGCTGAGCTTCCTGCTGAAGAAGGCGATGGGCTGAGGGGCTCCGTTGGCGACCTGCTCCAGGACGGCCCCACAGGCGACGTTGCTGGCGTCTGTAGTTAGCTGGAGGGGGCCACTGGGGTCCTGGTGGGCCAACGCTGTTTTTGCCTTGGCGAGGGCGGCCTTCGTCAGGGAAAGGCCTGCTGCTGGTCTGGGCCCCACACTAAGGTCTTCAGACGGCCTTTGAGGATCTCCGTCAGGGGAGCCATGGTGTGCGCAACCCTGGGGATGAACCTCCTGTAGTAGTTGACTATCCTGAGGAATTCTTGTACGGCTTTGTTGGAGGTAGGGGTGGGGAACCTGATGATGGCCTCGACCTTCGATGCAACTGGGCGGACGCCTCCCGGGGATATCTCGTGGCCCAGGAATTCAACCCTATCGACGCCGAAGGTGCACTTATCGAGCCTGACGAAGAGGCCATTCTCCTGCAGGCACTGCAGGACCTTCCGGATGTGCCGAAGGTGTTCCTTGTGGGACCTGGAAAAAATTAGGATAACATCGACGTAGCAGATGCAGAAGTTCAGGTCCCCAAGGATGCTGTCCATCAGTCTCTGAAAGTTCGCCCCTGCGTTCCTCAGGCCAAAGGTGGAGAAGGCGAAGACATAGGACCCGAAGGGCGTAATGATGGCGGTTTTGGGGATGTCTTCTGGAGCTACTGGTACCTGGAAATATGGTTTTAATTAAAAGATCTAGTTTTGAAAATATTTTGGCCCCGTATAAGGAGGCCGTCAGGTCTTGCATGTTTGGTAAAGGGTAATGGTTGGGCTCTGTAGCGAGGTTGAGCCGTCTGTAGTCTCCGCAGGGTCTCCAGGAGCCGTCCGTTTTCTGCACCATGTGAAGGGGGGAGACCCATGGGCTGGGGTCCTTCCTGCATATGCCCATATGCTCCATCTTGGCAAAGGCCCTCTTGGCCTTCTGAAGGCGTTGTGGGGGAAGCCTCCGGAACTTTGCGTGCGTCGGGGGGCTCCTTGTCTTGATGTGATGATATATCCCGTGTTTGGCGGGGGGCCCGGGCACGGAGCTCGGGTTTGAATACCTCCGGGAATTCCTTCAGGAGGGAGGCGTACTGGTGGGGAGCGACAGAACAGACAGTGGGCACCCTGGGGCCCGGCGACAGGGGCAGTGACTGCCAGTCTGAAGTGGGCGAGGAAGTCCGCACCCAGGAGCGGGTCCTAACGTCTGCGACGATGAAGTTCCACATGTATCTCCGGCCCAGGATGGAGACCAACAGGAGCCTGGCACCGTAGGAGAGGATGTGGGACCCGTTGGCGGCCGTCAGGGAGGCAGCCAGGTCCGGCAGGCGCTTGCGGTCCTCTCAGGAAGGCAGGAACACTGACCTCATTGCCCCCGTGTCGATCAGCATCATCCTGCTGGAGATAGTGTCACGAACGTAAAAGCCTACTGGTGCAGGGCTCCTGGGTGTTTTGGATGCTGCTGCCATGGCAGCCTGTGAGGGTGGCTGCCGCTTCCCTCGTTTTTTGGATGGGTGAAAAGGCAGGGGGCTTCGCAATTCTGGGCATCTTTACAAACCTCTGGTGGTAGTAGCAAAACCCCGGCCTTTCCTTCTTCTGGTGGTGGGTTGGCCGCCTCCTGGCGACGACACTGATGCACTCTGTGGCGGGGTCCTCCAGCAGGAGGCAGTTGATGGGGTGTGTGGGCGTGGATGCCCATTTCACCGCCCTCGTGGAGTCAGTCAGCTGCTGCGCTCCTTATTAGGTCCTCGACCAGCAGGGTGTAGGGCTCCGTAATCTGACCACAGACCTCTGGGAGTAGCTGCCGCAGGAGGATCTCCCTCGACAGGCTAATCTCTTTGTGCCTGCCGTTTCTGTCCATCTCAGGGAGGAGGAGGAGGTCCTGGAGGGCATGCCACGTCTCCAAGAAGTTCGTGTCCTGCAGGGGGTTGATAACGAGGTCGAGGGTGCGGGCAGCCCTCTTGGAGACAGGCAGGGAGCAGGTCTCAACGAGAGTGGCCTTTAATTTCTGGAAGGTGGCAGGGCTCGTGGTTGACGTCACCCACGGGGCGACCTTCCTGTATATCTCCTCTGGTAGGGCGTTGATACCGATGTCTGCCTTCAACACCTCATCGGTCAGGCCTGCCACCCTGAATTGCCCCTCGACCCTGTAGAGCCAAGACGCCGGGTTCTGATGGGTGAACGGCGGCAGCTTTATGCTGAGGGCCGCCCTTGGTTGGTCCATCAGGAGGGGCATCGCGCAGGGAGCGGGTACCGGCGTGGAGGAGCAAGTGAGAGGGGGTTGCACAAGGGAGACATCTGCCTCCGAGAAGCTCGCAGTTATTTGTATGTGGGAGGGAATGTCTGCATCCATGCTCATTCCGCACTCTCACTTGGAGTGTGAGGGAACACTTGCGTCAATACACGCTAGAGAGTGTGCCATGTGGGTCCGCTAATGATGCCGGTGATTTGCCGACGAGGGTCGGTAACTCCCGAACGCTTTGTTAGAGTGCCATCGTTAGTCTGTTAGGGGCGTGGGTTGGTTCATCGGGCCAAGACTAAGTCGCCGTTTAGGTCCATTAATGGCTCCGGGAACTACTCCGGAGGTCAACACTGTGAGAGGTGCTAAAGAAAGAGCAGGAAGACAAGTACTGCTAGTTTATTGATGAAGTGACCCGCTTATAAAGTGGCGTGCAGACGTCGGCGTATACGCAGACGGTAGTACAAAATTTACAAGTGACCCGGGGTCAAACTATTTCTCTACACAAAACAGGACAGGTACATATAATCATGATGATTAACAACAGCTGATTAGACACAAAAAATACTCTGACACATATACTATGTATAAGGGCAAATGAACAGGTAATAAATACAATAATGATAATAAGGTTGTGTAAGTGCGACCTCGGGTCAGCTGTGAAGGCACCGTAGAAAATGGGAGTTTCACCATAGAGAACCCGTTGAGCTGGGGACTTTACAAGTGCCTTTGGGATCCTAGCAAGCAGGTAGATATTGTTCACAAATATTATTATCTTTCTCTGGTCTGCTTGTTTAAATAAGTATTTAATATGAAACTCCTTTTGTATACCATCCTTTTTTTCTTTCATTAAGAAATACCTACTTAGTATGAAATACCTTTTGTATAACATCTACTTCTAATAACTAATGTTTTCCATTTGTCTCCCACAGATTCAGAGTTTCACACCCCCATACAACTTTGTTATGATTGTACTGAGTCTGTGGTACTGGCTGTTTGTGTGTTACACAACTTAATTTTGATAAGAAATCCTCATACCAGGAGTGAGGGAGATCAAGAGGACTTGGTGATTGGAGGTCTGAACAAGGTTTACCAAGCCTGACTTTCCCAAACCAGCAGACAGCAACCACGACTGGCAAGGCTCAACGTGAGCACCTTCGTGATTATGTAAACTCCCCAGAAGGCTCCTTCAGAAAAGCATGTTGACAAATTTTGTAACTTTCCTAAATAAAAGTTAAAATTCAAAAGTATTTACATTACCAAATATATATATTTTTTAATTTGTATTCTGTGTCATATTTATCTATATGTGAAATTCTCAAAGTATATCAATAATACTGAAAATCTTCAGTGAAATATGTATTTCACTCAAAATAGAAAATGTCTTTTCACTTCTTATACAGTATACTTCAGAAACTTCTAATAAATTGTATTTGAATGCAATCCACGCACTGACTTATTTGTATAGAAAATCATGTTTAAAGACTATGTAATGCAGTAGTTAAAATTCAGAAATATTTATTACTACAAAATGTATTTTACTTTATGTTGTATTCGCTGTCTTATTTTAACTCTATGGAGAGACATAAGTCACTGGCATACACAATAGTAGTTGGGGAAGTTGCAATACCTTCACTAGACATGGTTATATTCTACTTTAGTTATGTAAGAGACCGTCGCCCCGATGCCGTCTCTTCCAAACACGTGTGTGTTCGTGTGTTCTTCATCCATCGGAGGGGACAAGACAAAACAAGAGCATCTCGTTTCCTTTCTCTGAAGGAATGAAACTTCTACCATACAATATTTCCGCCTGTTTCTCCCTAACCATTGTTGTCTTGATATAAGCACAATCACCACTACTTGCACTGCCATGCAAGCATTCTTTCTAATCATGTACTCATAATGTTCCACTGAATCTTCTGTATCAAACTGTATGTATGTTTCTGTTTGTGAAGACGCCAAACGTTTCGCCATTTCACATATATTATGCTACTGCATTGTATTCATTAATCTGTCTCGAATCTCATGCAATTGGCCATATCTAGAATTTCCTGGCCTTTTCATTGATGTATGTTTCATCACTGTACGTTTATTATGTCTCTCAATATCGCCATCTGTTTTTCTGCCTACAAACACAGATGCCCGAATCATTACCTCTGTTTTCCCGTCTGTGTGTAGATGCTACTTTACCACTCGCACACGCCAGTAACATCTTCGAAGATTCTGTACATTCATTCAGTAAGGAACTACCAATAAACCAGTCAACACCCAGCCAGTATGTCACTCAATCCCGTCCTTACAGTTATATTCTACTTTAGATTAGGCACACACACGAATGAGAACTGTCAAATCACTGTTGAGATAGGTTAGCCTAAGTTGAAAACCTAGTCAACATTGGCCAGGCCAGGCATAACTTATCCTAGTAACCTTAAAATTTCAAAAATCTGAACCTTATATAAAATTGTTTAGGATTACCAAAATATGGCAGTAAGCCTTGCACCTAAAATCTTTTGACTGAGTGGCAATCTTGCCTGCTGAAATTCTGGAAATATTTCTAAAATACTTTTAATTTTGATGTGCACATTACGTTTTACATTTTAAGTTTTATTTTTTCTTTATCTGAACTTATGAAAATATGTCATACCCTCATTCATATCCAGTTTAATATTATTCATTTGCACATTGTTTTACAAGTTTTAAGTCACGTTTTTTCTTTATCTGAACTTATGAAAATGTCAACCTTCATTCATCTCAAGTATAATAACCTTGTAGATATTGGAGAAGGTTTGTAGTTAAAGAAGTTGTTACCCAAAAATTACTGTGTTCGTGAGAGAGGTCCGAAATAATGAGCAAGAAGACAAGTACCGCTAGTTTATTGATGAAGCGATCCGCTTATAAAGTGGCGTGCGGACATCTGCGTACTTCGCAGAGACCGTGGGTACAAAGATTTACAGGTGACCTCGGGTCAAACTATTTCTCTACAAAAACAGGACAGGTACATACAGAAAACATAATGATTAATAATGTCTGATGTGTTACAAAAATACTCCATTACATGTACATGGTCACTTGAACAGACAATAAAATATACAATTCACAATAATGTTAATAATATGTGTTCGGTCGACCCCAGGTCGAATATGAAGGCACCACAGAAAACGGGATGTTCATTACAGAGAACGCGTGAAGCGGGGACTTTACAATACTCCCCCCCCCCCACCGAGACATAGGTAACGTCTGATAAAAGCAGGTACCTGCTGGGGCAATGGAGGGGGCCCTGCTTTCTTGATGCCAACCGGAGGGGGTGGTCGCCTTCCCTGGCGCCCTCTGGAGTGGTGTGCTGGGGTGCCTCCCTGCCTGTTTTCTGGGTTTTCCAGGGACGCCCACGACGTTTTCCTGCGCATGGGGCTGGTCGGGGGGTTGGTATACCCTGCGGGGAGTTTTGGGAACTGCCTCCGATGTCCTCCTCCAGGAACGTGGGCTTGAGGCGGTCTACAGATATCCAGTCTTCCCTTCTGTGGACGGCTACCCAGAATCCCTTTTTGTTCCTTTCGAGTACGAGGAAAGGTCCTCTGTAGGGCCTGGTTAAGGTGGCCGCGTGGCGTCGTCCCTGATGAAGATGTAGGTGGCGGAGGACAGACCGGGAGGCATGAAGCTGGACGTCCTGTCGGTGTATGTCCTCTGGCAGGGGGCAAACTTCCCAACCCTGTCAAGGAGCCTCTGCGTTGCTATGTCGTCCCTGCCATCTGTGATGAGTTCCCCCGGGGCTACCAGGGTCTCCACGTAGACTTTTTCTGCTGAGGAGGGGTCGCTGTTGGCTCTGGGGGCGGTTCTCAATCCGAGGAGGACCCAGGGCTGCTGGTACTTCCAATTCTCGGAGGTGCAACAAGCCATGAGGGATGCCTTCAGGAACCTGTGGAACCTTTCCACCATTCCGTTAGCTGCGGGGTTGTAGGCGGTGGTGGTGTGATGAGTGGTCCCCATTAGGCGTGCCAGGGCAGTCCACAGCTCGGACAGGAAAGCAGGACCTCTGTCTGTAGTTATGTGGTCCGGGACACCGAACCAGCTGATCCAGCTGGAGAGGAGGGCTTCTGCGCACGCACGGGAGGTGGCTTCTTCCATGGGTGTAGCTTCGGGCCACCTGGTGGAGTAGTCGACGACTGTTAGAAGGTATCTTGCTCCTCCTGATGGGGGAAGAGGACCCACCACGTCGACGTGGATGTGCCCGAAGCATCTCTTTGGCTGGGGAAACTCGCCCACCCCAGATTCGGTGTGCCGTCCTACTTTGCTGGCCTGATACTGCATGCATTTCCTTGGCCCAGGCCGTTGCGTCCTTCCACATGCCATGTCAGACGAACTTATCTGTCAGTAGCCTGGCTGTCATCCTTCTGGAGGGGTGGGGTGGGCCGTGGATGATGTCGAAGACCAGCCGACATCTGGAGGTGGGCACCAGTGGGCGAGGGCGGCCAGTGCTCACGTCGCTCAGCAGTGTTGACCCTCCTGAGCCGAGGGCATGTCCTCCCACTTCAGTGACGTGACGGCTGTGCGGTAGGCTGGGGTCTCTGGGTTGGCAGCCTGTTCGTGGGCGAGGTCCTCGTAGTTGATCCCGAGCTGCACTGCATCGATCTCGATCCTTGAGAGGGCGTCGGCTACTGGGTTCTTCCTGCCGGGGAGGTATTTGATGGTGCAGGTGAACTCTGCAATGGCTGCGAGGTGCCTAGAGGACCATGCGTCCCCTAGCTTCGTGAAGGCGTGGACCAGCGGCTGGTGGTCAGTCCAAATCGTGAAGGGCATCCCCTCCAGGAGGAACTTGAAGTGACATACTGCCTGGTATACTGCAAAGCGTTCCTGGTTGAAGGTGCTGTAGAGGGACTCGGTGGGGCTGAGCCTCCTGCTGAAGAAGGTGATGGGCTGAGGGGTCCTGCTGATGACTTGTTTCAGGATGGCTCCACAGGCGACGTTGCTGGCATCTGTCATCAGCTGGAGGGGAGCACTGGGGTCCTGGTGGGCCAAAGATGTTGCCTTGGCAAGGGCGGCCTTAGTCAGGAGGAAGGCTTTCTGCTGGTCGGGGCCCCACACTAAGGTCTTTGGACAACCCTTGAGGACCTCTTGTCAGGGGGGCCATGGCATGCGCGATCCCTGGGATGAATCTCCTGCAGTAATTGACCATTCCAAGGAATTCTTGTACAGCCCTGATGGAGGTAGGGGTGGGGAACTTCTCGACAGCCTCGACCTTCGACGACATTGGGCGGATGCCCCCTGAGGATATCTTGTGGCCCAGGAATTCCACCTTCTCAACGCCAAAGGTGCGCTTGTGAAACCTGATGACGAGGCCACTCTCCTGCAGGTGCTCCAGGACCTTCTGGATGTGCCGCAGGTGTTCCTTCTGGGATCTGGAAAAAATTAGGATATCATTGATATAGCAGACGCAGAAGTCCAGGTCCCCTAGGATGCTGTCCATCAACCTCTGGAAGGTCACGCCTGCGTTCCTTAGGCCGAAGGTGGAGAAGGCGAAGACGTAGGACCTGAAAGGCGTGACAATGGCTGTTTTGGGGATGTCTTCTGGCGCTACTGGTACCTGAAAATATGATTTTAAAAGATCCAACTTTGAGAATATTTTGGCCCCGTGGAAGGAGGCCATTAGGTCCTGCATATTTGGCAGGGGGTAGTGGTCGGGTTCTGTAGCGAGGTTGAGCTGCCTGTAGTTACCGCAGGGCCTCCAGGTGCCGTCTGCTTTCTGCACCATGTGAAGGGGGAGGCCCACAGGCTGGGAGCCTTTCTGCATATGCCCATCCTTTCCATCTCAGCGAAGGCCTTCTTGGCCTCCTGAAGGCGCTGTGGGGGAAGCCGTCAGAACTTCATGTGCGTTGGGGGCCCCTTTGTTTTGATGTGATGGTATATCCCGTGTTTGGCAGGGGCCCCGGGCACCTGGCGAAGCTCGGGTTTGAAGACTTCTGGGAATTCCTTCAGTAGGGAACCATACTGGTGGGGCGCGACAGAACAGTCTGCAGGCTTCCTGGGGCCCGGTGAAAAGGGCAGGGACTGGCAGGACTCGGTGTCCAGCAGGCGTTTGCGGTCGACGTTGACTGCCAGTCTGAAGTGGGCGAGAAAGTCTGCCCCCAGGAGCGGGGTCCTAACGTCAGGTACGATGAATTTCCACTTGTATCTCCGGCCAAGGATGAAGACTGACAGCAGTTTGGTGCCGTAGGAGAGGATGGGGGACCCGTTGGTGGTCGTCAGGGAGGCAGTCGGGTTTGGCGGACGTCTGCGGTCCTCTCTTGAAGGTGGGAACACTGACCGCATGGCTCCAGTGTGAATCAACGTCATCCAGCCGGAGACGGTGTTGCAGACGTAAAAGCCTAATGGTGCGGGGCCCCTGGGTGTTTCAGTTGCTGTTGCCATGGCGACCTGTGCGGGTGGCCGCCGCCTCCCCCGTTTTTTTGAAGGGAAGAAAAGGCAGGGGGCTCCGCATCTCCGGGCAGCTTTTCCGAACCTCTGTGGTAATAGCAAAGCCCCGGCTGCTCCTTCTTCTGCTGGTGGGATGGCCTTTTCTGGGCGACGACGTTGACAGCCTCCGTGGTGGGGTCCTCTGGCTGGAGGCAGTTGATGGGGTGTGCGGGCATGGACGCCCGCTTTGCCGCCTTTGTGGAGTCTGTCAGCTGCTGCGCCACCCTGATCAGGTCCTCGACCGGCAGGGTGTATGCCTCTGTGATCTGCCCATGGACCTCCTGCAGTAGCTGCCACAGGAAGATCTCCCTCAACAGGCTGATTTCTTTGCACCTGCCACTGCTGTCAGTCTCGGGGAGGAGGAGGAGGTCCTGGAGGGCATGCCATGTTTCCAAGAGGTTTCCCTACTTCCGGAGGTTGAGGGCAAGGTCGAGGGCGCGGGCAGCCCTTGGAGACCAGCAGGGAGCAGGTCTCGACGAGAGTGGCTTTTAACTCTTGGAAGGTGGCGGGCTCGACGTCGTCATTAACCACGGGGCGATCTTCTTGTATATCTCCTCTGGGAGGGCATTGATGGCGATGTCAGCCTTCAACATCTCGCCAGTTAGGCCTGCTACCCTGAATTGCCCCTCGACCCTGTAGAACCAGGATGCTGTGTTTTGATTGGTGAATGGTGGCAGCCTTATGCTGAGGGCCGCCTTTGGTTGGTCTGTCAGGGGGATCATTGCGTTGGGTACAGGTACGGCATGGAGGAGCACGTGGGAGGGGGTTGCATGAGGGAGGCGTCTGCCTCCGAGAAGTTCGCGGTAATTTGCATGTGGTTGGGAATGTCTGCGTCCATGCTCATTCCACGCTCTCACTTGGAGTGTGAGGGAACACTCGCGTCAATACATGCTTGGGAGTGTGCTGTGTGGTTCCGCTAATGACGCCAGTGACCTGTCGACGAGGGTCGGTAACGCCCGAACGCTTTGTTAGAGTGCCGTAGTGTGTCCGTTAGGGGCGTGAGCTGGTTCATCGGCCCAAGACTTAGTTACCGTTTGGGTCCATTAATGGCTTCCGGGAACCACTCCGGGGGTCACCACTGTGAGGTGCGAAATAATGAGCAGGAAGACAAGTACTGCTAGTTTATTGATGAAGTGATCCACTTATAAAGTGGTGTGTGGACGTCAAACTATTTCTCGACAAAAAGAGGACAGGTACATACAGAAAACATAATGATTAATAATGTCTGATGTGTTATAAAAATACTCCGTTACATGTACATAATGCATGGTCACTTGAACAGAAAATAAAATATACAGTTCACAATGATGGTAATAATATGTGTTCGGTCGACCCCAGGTCGAATGTGAAGGCACCACAGAAAACGGGATGTTCATTACAGAGAACACGTTGAGCAGGGACTTTACACATTCAACATTCTAAGCAATAATATTGTTACAGAAATAACTTATTGCTTTTAGGGAAATTTAGTACACACACAATATAAACATTACATAATTTATATTATATAAAAATATACATATATACAATTTATACTAGCAGAAGAATTTACAGTATCATATACAAAAGGTACAAGAATTTACAATAGCATTATTAGAGAACTGCTACAAGAATAACTATTTTCTTTTTATTATTGTGTGAACAATAACAAAAAGCACAAACAAAGGGCACCAAATTACACTAAGGTTGGGGAATTTACAATATCATATAGGAAAGGTGCAACAAGAATTTACAGTAGTATTATTAGAGAACAGTTACAAGAAGAACATTATAATAAAAAGAACATAAAAAAGGCATAAAAATACACAAAGGTTTTGGAGTGCTTGTACAAGTCGTCGTCGTAGTGACACTTGAAGTAGGCATCGTCGAAGGAGGAATTTCTAAGATGTTTTCCATGAAACTGTCACTGGTGACTTGGCTGAGATTCAGTAGTGTCAGAGGCGACGGCGGTGTCATGACAGGTATGTGTTTAGATGACCCACCTTAGAGACCTTATCTTACAGACCTTACAGTTCGTTCAGGTTGCCCCAGGTCCCTCAGTGTGAGGCACCTTTGATGTCTGCCAGAGAATTGCTAATGCATCTTCCGGTATATTTTGCATCTTCCAATCTTGGATGGTCTGGGATGCAGCTTAGATATTTGTCGAGCTTATTCTTAAACACATCTACGCTCACTCCTGTTATGTTCCTCAGATGAGCTGGTGATGCATTGAATAATCGCTGCATTATTGATGCTGGTGCGTAGTGGATTAATGTCCTGTGTGCTTTCCTTAGTTTTCCTGGTATAGTTTTGGGCACTATTAATCTACCTCTGCTTGCTCTTTCTGATATTTTTAGCTCCATGATGTTTTCGGTAATTCCTTCTATCTGTTTCCATGCCTGTATTATCATGTAGCATTCTCTTCTCCTTTCGAGACTATATAATTGTAAGAATTGTAGTTTTTCCCAGTAGTCTAGGTCCTTAACTTCTATTCTAGCTGTAAATGACCTTTGTACACTCTATTTGTGCAATATCCTTTTGGTAGTGTGGGTACCATATCATATTGCAATATTCAAGTGGACTACATACATACGTTTTATAAAGCATAATCATATGTTTGGCTTTTCTTGTTTTGAAGTGCCAGAACAACATTCCCATCTTTGCTTTGCATTTTGCCAATAGTATTGCTATTTGATCATTGCATAGCATATTCCTACTCAGCATCACACCAAGGTCTTTAACTGCTTCCTTATTTGTGATTGTCTCATTATTAGGTCCCTTATATGCATATAGCATTCCTTCTTTATCACCATAGTTTATTGATTCAAATTTATCAGAGTTAAATACCATCCTATTTACCTCTGCCCATTCATATATTTTGTTTAGATCTCTTTGTAGCAAGTTCCTATCTTCATTACAAGTAATTTCTCTACCTATTCTTGTGTCATTGGCGAAACTTCTCACTACCGAGTCCTTAGCATTACTGTCTGTCTACAATCATAACAAACAGCAATGCAGCTAACACTGTACCTTGTGGCACACCGGATATTACCTTAGCTTCATCCGATTTCTCATCATTTGCAATCACTATCTGTTTTCTGTTATGCAAAAATTCTTTTATCCATCTTCCTACTTTGTCCACAATATTATGTTTTCTAATTTTTTCCACTAATATATTATGGTCTACCTTGTCAAAAGCTTTTGCAGAGTCTAGGTAAACCACATCTGCATCTTTTTCCTTTATCAAATTTTTATATATGTTTTCATGGTGGACTAACAGTTGGGTTTGTGTACTTTTTCGGGGCACAAAACCATGTTGTCCTATATTAAACAAACTATTTTTGTTCCGACACAATATACAAACCCTCGGTCCTTTACATTAGGGATTACTTTCAGGCATAGGCTGGAAACGGCTGTTGAACTTCAAACAAGGTGGTTAGGAAGTTAACTACCGTCTGGGAGGCGGGAGTACCGCCTGCCCGGATGTAAACATTCCAATTTGCTTTTGGCCGTCATGGAATGCAGACGTTGTTCTTTGCTCTCTGCCTGACTGCACTTTTTCAACCTTTTGGTGGGAAAATTCCTTCTTTGTTTTCAGTATGAATGTTGATAAACCTTCTAAACCCTCCTATCCCCAGCGTGTGTGTCCTGGGGTAGGAGGCAAGAAATGTAATACCTTTCGGTCTAGCGTCGACAGGACCCACACACCCTTTGCCCATCTTGCAGGGGACGTGTATGTTCGTGTGACGCTCCTTGTAGCAAGTGCTGTTCCTGGTCTCCCGAGCAATGGAAGAGATTCGAAGGGAGGAGACGCTACCGTCAGAAGCCGGCCAAGGAATCGTCCGAGGGTAACACGCCCCCGACGACTCCAGTGGTGGATAATGTGTCAGTTCGTTTCTCCCTCCCTGCAAACTTCCCCTGCTTGCTCCCTCTCCCTCGGGTGAGGACTCCCCCTCCCATTCCTCATTCGTTTCATCGGGTATGGATGGGCGTGGGGGTGCGGTTGATCAGGACATCCTCTCGGGGGTCTCTTCTCGAGCTGGGGGGAAATTTTTTCCCCAGAGCGAGCAGAGACTTCCCAGTTTAACCCGACTATTTCCTCAGGTTTTGGGGTGGATAACCAGGTATCAGACCTATCCTCGGCCTGGTTACACCTGGGTCTACCTGGCGTTCCGTCACTGGAGGGCCTTGTATCTCATCTGTCTGGCGCTCCAGTAACAACGCACTCGGCTACCACTACCACCACCACATCTGTCACCATTTCTGCTTTCTCCAAGCTGCCTGTGTCGGTGGCTTCACACCTGGAC
Source organism: Macrobrachium rosenbergii (assembly GCF_040412425.1). Lineage (NCBI taxonomy): Eukaryota > Metazoa > Arthropoda > Malacostraca > Decapoda > Palaemonidae > Macrobrachium > Macrobrachium rosenbergii. Next base: position 43,896,478 of record NC_089743.1, read on the forward strand.
ACCCAGGTTTCGGCTGCCCCTGCCTCTCACCATTCCGTACCGCTGCCTCCTGGATTCCTGGCCCTGCTCTCACGACCTGGGCCTTCCTATATGGTGACATCAATGGTGCCGTATATGACTGTTCCTGCCCCTGTTGCTGACCCTGGCCCAATTATGACTATGGTTCCGGCTCCTTGCTTCCCTGTCTCTCGGCCCGGACTAACTACTGACTCGCTCCCCATCCTGGCTGCCCGCGCGCCACTCATGCCTTCATTCCCGGCTCCTCCTCCATATGTTCCTGGCTACCGCGCTGATGTTCCTGCCCCGGTAACTGCTGGCCTGAGCACCGCCTACGCTGCCCGGGTTGCGCCTGCTGTTGTGGCCCCTCCAGCTGCTCCTGTTTCTTTGGCTGCTACTGCAAGGTTTGGGGACCTGACTTCAATCCTGAGGAAGATGGCAAAGAAGAAGTCAAAGAAGAGATCAAGGAAGGTGTCGTCGTCTTCGTCTTCGTCATCATCTTTGTCTTCGTCTTCGTCATCATCTTTGTCTTCGTCTGCTACCTCTTCTTCCTCTTCTCCTTCTGAGGCTTCCCAGCCAAAGAAGAAGAAGCCTGGCTCTCCCCCCAACCACAAGAAGTCTCACACTGAGACCTCTAAGGGACTGCCTCCTTCCACAGGGAAGGCAGTAGGATCTCTTGCTGGCTCTTCCCGATCCATGGATCAGGGAACTGCTGCTCTGGCCCCCGGGTCAGTCGCATCAGGAGCCAAGGGCGTGCAGACCATGGTCTGCACTCCCCCTGCTGTGCCGAAGAAACCTGCTTCTAAGGCCAGTGGGTCCACGTCGGACACTCGTGCGCGAGTCGCTCTGAGTACCCGGGTTTCCAAGGAGACCCGGTTACCCCAGGCTGATACGGGAGAACTTCTTGCCATACAGACCTGGGTGTGGGGCGAGAGAAAGAGTCCGGGCATGCAGGTGCCGCGACTCTTCCTACTGGTACCTCCGTGAGTGCCAAGCCAGGTTCCCGGGAAAGTGCTTCGGTCCCTTGGGTCCGAACGCCTGGAGAAGCAGAGAAGAGGTCCCCTGCTCAGTCTTCCCGAGAGGCTACAGCTTCGAAGAAGACTGGGGCGCGTCTAGAGAACAGTGCAAGTTAGCGCCAGCCAGCTGCATGCTCAACTCCTCTCAGTCCCCAGCCGCATCTGTGCAGCCAGCCTGGCTCGTGGGAGGTGAGCGTGCGGCTCGACTCACGCGAGCTGCTCCGCTCTCCTCAGGAGACTGCTTCGCCTAGGCGAAAGCACTCTCCTCGACCCGGGCTGCCGTCACCACCGCGGGTTGGTGACCGCTCCCAGCCCGCTGAACCTGTTGGTTCTACCAGCAAGGCCAATGGGAGCGCCCGATCCTCCTCGCCTGTCCCCTCTACCTCCTGGGCTCCTTCTAAGGAGCACAAATCGGACAGGAAGAACTCTGGTGAGTTTTCTCCTCAGAGTTCTACCTCTGAGGGCTTATGCACCTGGCTTGGTCCTCGGCTCAACCAGGTCTTACGCCCGCGTGGTGCAGGAAGGATCACGGGGGTCTGCCAAGGTTCTCCCTCCTGCAGGGAGAGTAGATCAGGAGGACCACACTCTGGAAGGACTTGGGGGCCCTCTTCCCCAGGATGCGGACACCCCCGAGATACAGAGGACGTTTGCTGAGGTTATTGCGCTGATTTGTCAGCACAGTGACCTTGGGGAATTGACCATGGCCTCAACTGTGGATCGTCCATCGCGCCTCAAATCCTACTGGGGACCTAAGAAGGAACCCAAGGCTTCGGTGGGGCTTCCGTGGTCCACGCTTGCCAAAGAGGTCCTCGACCAGGTGAATGGTCTTGTGTCTGGGCAAGACAATTCACTTAGATCGAACCGCTCAGACAAGTTTCTTCCCGCTCCTCTGCCTCGCCAAAAGCGCTTCTACACACCATCGGAGAGGGCATTGCTGCCTAAACAGGTTGACCCAGACCTGGTACATCTGGATCTGGGTCTTACGGTGCGGTAGCTTACTGCAGAGAGCATCTCCCTCTCTCAGCAAGAAGCCGCAAACCTAGGAGCCACCGCCATGGCGGCCTTCCAGGCAGTCTCCTGGCTCAATCTGTAGTCCTTCACAGTATTGAAGGTAGCTGCTTCCTCGAGCGCTATCGTGCCTGGGGAGGACTCCACCTTTGGGAGACTGTGCCAGTCTGGGGGTAGGGCCATCTCCTACCTCGCCCACCAGACGGCAAACCTGTGGGCAAACCTGGTCCTGAAGTGGAGGGACGCCATTCTCTCTTGCTTCTCCAGGTCTGTAGGACCCGAGTCGGCAATGACCCCGCAGAATGGACCGTTGCTGAGTTCTGCCTCTCTCTTCCCTAGGGAGTTGGTGGACGCCGCGGTGGACAAGCGACGGGCCGATGACAGCGACCGGCTTGTCCACCAGGCAGTGGCCAAGACCTCTGGGTCTTTGCGTTCCACTGCGGCCAGGTTGGTACTTCCTCAGCCCCAGTCTTTGAAGGGGTCCCGTGGAAACACCCAGCCTTCTTCTTCCTCTAGAAAGAGCAGGTCTTCCTGCCCCTTTCAGCCCATTTTCCAATCCGGTAAAGGGGGCAAGGGGAAGAAGAAGAAGAAGAAGGGGAAACGCTAGGGGTGGTGTTCCCCCCCAAAAGCTGCCGAAGGTGGGGCGGTGCCTGTTGAGCCACTGTGCAACATGGCAGCGACACGGAGCCGAGACCTGCATAGTGGATGTCCTTCAAGAGGGATATCTACTACCCTTCAAGCCTCGGCCTCTCCTCACCTACTCTCCGGTCCATCTCCACACGCACGTCCAAGGAACTCCGAAGGACACTGCACTACAGCAAGAAGTGCAAGCCATTCTCGTAGAGAAAGCCTCAGGGGGATGGAGACCAGTCATAGACTTCTCTCCCTTGAACCGATTCGTTCGCCAGACTCGGTTCACGATGGAAACGGTGCAATCCATGCTTGCTTCCATCAGGGAGAACGACTTCATGCTTACGGTGGACTTCAAGGATGCATATTTCCAAATACCCATTCATCCGTCCTCTCGCAAGTACCTCCGCTTTGTCCTCATGGAAATGGTCTTCCAATTCAGGGCACTCCCCAGGTGTTCACAAGAGTCTTCTCGCTCGTGTCAGCTTGGGCCCACTAGCACGGGATATGTCTGCTGAGGTATCTCGACAACTGGCTGGTCCTGGCGAGCTCCCACTCGCAGTTGCTACAGGACAGGGATCGGCTCCTCGAGTTTTGCCGCGATCTTGGGATCCTGGTGAACCTCAAGAAGTCAGATCTCATCCCCAAGCAGAGGATAAAGTACCTGGGCATGCTGATAGACTCGGTGGCAGCAAAAGTCTTTCCCTCAGACTCTCGTATCAGCAGTTCCAGGCAGGCAGCACAGCTGTTCTTGTTATGACAGGAGCAGCCAGCCTGGCAATGGCAAGTCGTCATTGGTCACCTGTCGTTGCTGGAGAAGCTAGTACCTCATAGGCATCTTCACCTGCGGTCTCTACAGTGGAGACTAAAGGAGTATTGGTCCCAGTCCTGAGACCCCCAGTCCTTCCTCATTCCTCTTTCCGAGGAAGTGAGGGAGGACCTTCGTTGGTGGATGGATGACAGGAACCTCTTGATAGGAGCATCCCTGCATACTCCCCCTCTGGACATGCTGCTGTTCTCAGATGCATCAACCAAGGGATGGGGTGCACACCTGGAGGAGTTGCTGACTTCGGGAATGTGGCACTGAGACAACAAGTGCCTTCACATCAACACCCTTCAACTCAAAGCAGCCTTCCTGGCTCTCCAAGAGTTCTGGGATCGGGTGATGGGACACTCTGTGGTACTGATGAGCGACAATACCACAGTAGTGGCATATGCCAACAAGCGGGGGGCCTAGTATCCCTCCCGCTCCACCAGTTGACAATGCAGGTGTACAAGTGGGCCGTGGCTCACCTGGCAGAGCTGTCAGCCAGGTACATTCCAGACAAGAGGAATGTCGTGGCAGACAAGCTCAGCCACCAGAATCAAGTGATAGGAACCAATTGGTCCCTTCACTCGGAAGTGATGGAAAGGCTATTCGACCTGTGGGGGCGTCAAGCCATCGACCTGTTTGCCACCCAGCACAACAGAAAACTCCAGGTCTTCTGCTCGGTCATGCCGGACCCATGGGCTGCTGCGGAGGACACGTTCCAGCACCTTGGGACAACCTCAACGTTTACGCCTTTCCTCCGTTTTGTCTGATTCGCCGAGTGATGATCACTCCGAATCTCAGAATGATTCTGGTGGCACCCGGCCATTTGGTATCCCGACCTGCTAGCTCTCCTCTCCGAGGCGCCGAGAGAGATTCCCCACTGGCCCAACCTGCTGTGTCAACCCCACGTAGAGCGGTACCACCAGGCAGTGCAGTCCCTGTCTCTTCACGGCTGGAGGTTATCCACCATCTCCTGCGAGCGAGAGGCTTTTCGCGTTGCGCAGCAACAGAGATGGCAGGGTACCTCAGACGATCCTCTGCAGCGGTATACCAGGGAAAGTGGTCCATCTTCTGTGGTTGGTGTCGTCGACGGGGTATCTCTCCGGTCGGAACTACTATTCAGTAGGTTGTGGACTTCCTCGTCTTCCTTCGCCGAGAGAAGCTTCTCTCCGTTTCAGCTGTAAAAGGCTACCACGCCGCACTCGGCCTAGTCTTGCGGCTGAAAGGAGTAGACATCTCTTCTTCTTTCAAGATTTCCCTACTAATGAGAAGCTTTGAAAGGTCTTGCCCACCCAGGGATCTCAGGCCCCCTGCGTGGGATGTGACTCTTGTTCTAAGGAGCCTGACTCATACACTGTACGAGCCTTTACGAGAGTTGTCAGACAGGGATCTGACCCTCAAGACCGTCTTCCTGCTGGCCCTGGCATCGGCGAAGAGAGTTGGCGAACTACACAGACTTTCCTTTGATGTTAAACATTCGAGGGGATGGGGACCAGTTACGCTCGATTTCGTAGCAAAGACTCAGAATCCTTCGGTCCCTGATGCACTGTTCAAGTCCTTCACGATCCCCTCCCTAGAGGACTTTGTAGGTAATGAACCAGATGAGATGCTACTGTGTCCTGTTAGAGTGCTGCAGCGCTATCTGAAGAGGACTCGACGTCTCTGGCCTGAGTTTTGACGACTCTTCGTTAGTACTGGCTCAACCAAGAAAGAAGTGTCCAAGAACACCATCTCCTTCTGGCTTTGTGAGACGATAAGGAGAGCGTATTCTGCTGCAGGAGAAGACGACACCAGTATGCTTCGTGTGAGAGCTCACGAAGTCTGCAGCATTGGTCTGTCCCTCGCATTCTGGAAGAACATGTCGGTTGTGCAGGTGCTGAAGGCAGGCGTGTGGTCCCAACAGACTACTTTCACCTCCTTCTACCTCCGGGATGTTGCTCACAAGTCCTTGGACACATTTTCCTTGGGTCCTGTGGTGGCTGCTCAACAAGTTGTGTAGCTTACCCGGCTCCTGTAACAGGATAGGTTGCATCTTGCCTTAAGATGTACGGTTGTGATTGGGAGCATGAATGTAGATGACTGGCCTCTCTTCTTTCTCCCCATCCTGGCTCTCTTCCCAAGGGCAGGGAGTGGATGTGCCGTTACATGCTGGAACTGGCAGTCGATGCAGATAAGCACCCAATGGGAGCTCCCGTTCTATTTTCCGTTCAGGTTGATAGAAGCAACCCCACTTCTTCCCCTTGCAAGGGGGGGAGGGAGACCATGACTATAAGACAAACCCAATGCTTGTGATTGCCTTTATGTCATCCGACTCCAAGTTCTTCCTAGCCTACTTTGCATGAACTGACGTTTCCTCTTTCATGCAAAGGGACCCAGAAGTCTGACAATTGATCCCGCGTTTCTTACAACCCGATCATTTTGTCAGAGGCAGTTTTTCCCTTCCCTTCCTCGACCAGGAAGGGAAGACAAGGTGGTGAACTCCAGTCAGTTCAGGAGACTCAGATTCCTCCCTCCAACCGGTAAGTCTCCTAATGTAAAGGACCGAGGGTTTGTATATTGCGTTGGAACAAATCACAATTTTTTAAAGTAAATTGTATTTTTCCTAACTATACAAACCTGAGGTCCTTTACATTTTGTGCCCACCTCATGCCACCCCTCAATCTGATACCTGGCCCGAAAGGCAAATTGGAATGTTTACATCCGGGCAGGCAGTACTCCCGCCTCCCGGATGTTAGTTAACTGCCTAACCACCTTGTTTGAAGTTTAACGGCCGTTTCCAGCCTACGCCTGAAAGTAATCCCTAATGTAAAGGACCTCGGGTTTGTATAGTTAGGAAAAATACAATTTACTTTTAAAAATTGTGATTTCATTAAGTGTTTCATTATATTTTTCTTCATTACCCTTTCATATACTTTCATAATATGAGATGTTAGACTCAGAGGCCTATAATTACTTGCCTCTAGTCTTGATCCACTTTTGAAAATAGGGGTAATATATGCTAATTTATGTTCATCATAAATCTTGCCTGTATCTACACTTTGTCTTAATAATATTGCAAGCGGCTTTGCGATAGAATGAACTACTTTTTTTAACAAAATGGCAAGGACGCCATCTGCTCCGCCTGCTGATCCATTTTTAATTTCATTAATAGCCTGCACAATATCGGCTTCATTAATATCTTATTTCTGTATCATTATCTTCATTATCAATTCTAGGTGTAAATTCTCTCTTATATCTTTCTGCTAATATGTTGCATATTTCCTTTTTTTCATTTGTTAATTGCCCTTCAATTCTTAGAGGGCCTATTCCTACTCTTCTTGTATTCATCTTTTTTGCATATGAGTAAAATATTTTGGGGTTTTGCTTGATATTTTTTAATGTCTTTTCTTCTAAGTCCCGTTTTTAATTTTCTTTTGACTGTATAATCTTTTGTTCTGCATTTTCTATTTTACTTTTTAGTTCCATCACTTTCCATGCATTCTTTTCTTTTGCAAGACCTTTTTTCCACTTTCTGATTTTCTGGAACAAGATCCTTCTGTCTCTTGGTATGCGTGACTGATGTTTACTTTTCTTCTTCGGTATATATTTTTCCACTATTTTCTTTAATGTTTTATAAAATAATATCTGTATTTACCTGTATATTATCACTTATGAATATGTCTTCCCAGTCTTTGTTTAATTCTTCATTTATTTCTGACCATTTTATACTCTTGCTATAGAAATTGTATTTTCCATATCCTTCCCATTTTTTCATCTCTTGCTTATCTCTGTTTTCATGTGCTTTGGAATGGACTGTTAATTCTATGACATTATGGTCTGAAATACTCGTATTATACACTATTATTTCGTTAACATAGTTCGCCTCGTTCACAAATACTAGGTCTAATCCTTTCTTGTTGGCAGGTGATTTATTTACTGAATGTTATGTTCTAGTAGCATATCTAATAGCTTTTCAAATTGCCTCTTATCTTCTGCACTACTATTACTCTCTTTTTTATATGTATAAATACAGCCACAGTCTCCTATTCGTTCTTTCCATTCTACGAAAGGAAAGTTAAAGTCTCCTTCCTAGGAGTATAGTCCAGTCTTTGTGATTTCTACATATATCATCCAATTTGTCAATTATTATGTCAAACTCTTTAGTATTAGGGGGTCTGTATATTACGATGTTTACAAATTTTTCAGATTCAAATTCTACCGCTATTAATTCACATTCTGTGTTACTATATTTCTCACAGATTTTTCCTTGATTGATGTCTCTCCCATATATCGCGGTTCCCCCTTGATTCCTATTTTTTTTATCTGATCTATAAGTTTGGAAACCCTTTATCTGATCATCATTACCAGTCTCTTGGGAATACCAGGTTTCACTTATATTCATTATTGCTATTTTTTCATTTTGAGTTTGTTCTTCTAAGAACTCTATTTTTTTTTAAGTTACTCGAAACTAAACCCTGCGCATTCATCACTATGATGGTTTGTGTGTTATCTCCATTATCTAATATGGGTAATAATAAGGATTTTCCCATGTCTCTTTCCTGTTCTGATATGTTGTTCTTTTCTTCATTTCCAGAAATTCATACATTAAAAAATCCAACTTTTCCATTATATTTGATCTTCCATCTTCATATTTATTCATTTTGTGCATATACCTGCATTTATCTTCATATCTGCACCATCCCCTAGCATCATAGGTACATTGCTTGTTCCTTGCACTATATCTAGGTGCTGATGCCTCTTATCATGGTGCTGACATTTCGTAACGTGTTGTTGACTTGCTTTTTTCCTTCATCACATGTTCTTTGTTCCTTTCTTTATTTGCTTAATTTTTACCTTGATTTTTTATATGTATTTGATTTTGATTTTTATTCTTCATGGCTACATGATGCATATGCCTACATTTTTTATTAAACCTACATCCATTTCCTTCTCTCCAGTTTTTACATATTTTTGGATGTAGATCGCTGCATTCCTCCTCATAGCCATCTAGATATGCACATTTGCCATAAATCTCGTAATTGTGACATATCTTGGGATGCTTGTAATAACATCTTTCACCAAATCTGCAATTCCCTCTTTTCAAAAGGGTGCATACTGTGTCTTTCTTTTCTTTTTTTTCTTGCTTGCTCTTTCCCATCAGTATGAAGATCTGGGTACAACCTCTTTGGGATCTTATTTTGAGTTATCATGTCATAATTTATTTCATCATATATATGCCGCTGTATTGCCTCATATGTGGAATCTATGAGTTTCTCTGCATCCATACTCTTATCCTGTTCTTTGTTTTCATCATTTTTTTTCTATCTCTTCAATCTTATTTTCTTCTTTTCCATTTTTGGAAGAGCCTTCTTTTCCTCCACAATTTGTACATTAAGTCTTGATTTAATAACCTTGTCGATCCATTGGACATGTTGAGCAAAATACTCATTGTGTCCTTATTTTTATTTTGCTTAACTTCTTCTGCACATGTAGGATGAGTAGGTACAGCTGGCATGCATAGCATTTCCTAATCAGGTTTTGTGGATTTACAATGCTATACCACACTACAGAGTTTGCATGCTTTAGGCATTCGTTTTCCTGTTGCATCAATCAATATATTCACTATGCTCACCTTATTCATTTTCTTTGTTGGAATGTGATGATTGATGTAAATTTTCTTTATAAGTCTTTTGATAACTTGAACTTTCTTTGGTATTCCTTCAGTTATTTTCATTATATTTTCTGCAGACTTGCTCCAGTTTGAAGGATCATATCCTTGATCAATATGTCTGTGAATATTTTAGCATCTTTTTGGTTGGAGTTGTTGTTGATCTCAGTGAAAGTGGAACCTTTCCCTGCCAAAGTCATCATATTGTAAAATATATCTCTAGGCATGCAAGATTCCTCCAGCACTTGCCACTGTTGTTAGACACTTCCATGATGTTCAGTTTTTAATAATTCACTCAAAAAACAACTTAGTCGACGCTTTATCGAAGAAATTCTGATATTAATCTAATCACTGACAGTTAATCAAGGCACTTCTAGCTATAGGTCATTTTACAATCTAATTGCATGTTATATACATGATATCAGGAATTATTCAGACCAAGAACGAATCATCTTGCACCGAGAATGTCGCAAAAAAATACTGCCTGGCCAAGGAGACAGCCATTGAAGCTAAACTACTTGCTGTTAGCATCAGTCGGTGAATTGCTCTTGTGCAGGAAGAAGGCGACTGTTGAAGGTGCAGAAAGCTGAGGCATACGAAGGATGAGCCCTCAGAGCAGGAGGCTGAGGAGGGAAAAATGTGGCATGGCGTTTCTTGTTGCATTTCCCAGAACAAATGTCTGGTGTGTGGGAAAAGGTCGAAATTCGCCCGTTAAGTTTCCCTTCCTTCAACGCCTTCTGTAGTCATCACAAAAAAAAAAAAAAAAAAAACTGTCGTTGATCTCCGCATGGATGTACTTGTAGAAGTATGGGTCAATCTCAGCACAATCCCTCTCAACCTGTAAGGTGTCAAAGAAACGAGCAGGTAAAGGTTACTGCTGATTTATTACAGATCCAGGCGGCTTATATTGCGGCCGACTGACGCCGGGCCGTGAGAGACAATGGAATTGACTGTGACCTGAGGTCGAAACAATAAACAATAATATACAGTGAACGAGTACAATTACAATACAATAAACATACAGAGACACAATATAGATACAGTCTTGATGCCTGTGAATGAAGAAACATGTGATACACAATGTGTGACATTCGTATAAATACCATAAAGTAAAAATGATTAAAATGCGTGACCTGGCACGTTTTAGGCGTGACTAATTTAGCTTGAAGAAAACGGGAAGTCACCAAAGAAAACAAGCTCAGCGGAGACTTAATTAATGGCGCCAGAAACACTATCCTGGCGCCGAATTGGTGACTTTACAAATACTCCCAAGACGAGGGACGCGTCTGATTAATCCCTGTACCTGGTGGGACGCTGAAGGGTGCCGCGGCTCCTTGAGGATAACTGAGGGGCCTCCTGCCTGTGAGGCTGCTGTTTGGGCGGTCCTTCCTGGGCATGCCTGCTGTGGTGAGGGCGTGCTGGAGTGCGTTTGGGCGGAAGGGGTGTTGCGACGCTGCCGGGACTCTCCGACAGGAAGGCGGGCTTTAGCCGGTCTATGGAAACCCAGTCGTTCCTGCCTGGAAGTGCCAGCCGGAACGCCTTGCTGTTCCGTTCCAGCCTCCAGCACGAAGGGTCCCCTGTAGGGCTTAGTTAGTGGTGGACGGACGGCGTCGACTCTGACGAAGACGTGGGTGGCGGATGACAGCTGTGGCGGCACGAAGGTGGTTGCTCTGTCGATGTATGAGCGCCTGCAAGGGGCGAACTTGCCGCCACGTCAAACCTCTGCAGAGATGGGGAGTGGCGATCATCCGTCACGAGCTCTCCCGGCACCACGAGGGGTTCCCCATAGGTTTGTTCAGCTGCGGATGGGGTGCCGTCGGCTCTGGGGCGGTCCTCAACCCGAGGAGGACCCACGGCAGCTGATGTTTCCAGTCCTCGGCGGTGCAGCGGCCATGAGGATGACTTTAGGGACCTGTGGAACCGTTCAACCAGGCCGTTGGCCGCTGGGTTGTACGCTGTGGTGGTGTGGTGCGTGGTTCCCAGCAGTTGAGCCAGGGCAGACCACAGCTCGGAGAGGAAAGCGGGCCCTGTCGGTTGTGATGTGGTCCGGGACGCACCCTAACCCAACTGGAGAGCAGGGCCTCAGCGCACGCCGCTGGCGGTGGCTTCTTGCATGGGCGTGGCTTCGGGCCACCTCGTTGAACGGTCTACCACCGTGAGGAGGTATCTGGATCCGCCTGATGGGGAAGGGGCCCGGCGACGTCGATGTGGATGTGGCGGCGGCGCCCTGGCTGTGGGAACTTTCGCCTACCCCGACTGCGTGTGAGACGACCCACTTTACTGGTCTGGCACTGCAGGCACTGTTTTGCCCAGGCTGTGGCGTCCTTTTTGCACCCGTGCCAGACGAACTTTTTGAAAGCAGTTTTGGCCGTGGTCCTGCCGGAGGGGTGTGAGAGGCCGTGGATGATGTCAAATACCTGGCGGCGTGAGGCTGGAACCAAAGGGCGGGGCTGGCCTGTGCTGATGTCACAGAGCAGGCTGGGACCTCGGGGCGAGGGTCACGTCCCGCCACTTGAGGGATGTGATGGCGGTGCGGTATGCTGGGGTTTCTGGGTCAGCGGCCTGTTCTCTGGCAAGGTCCTGGTAATCTACACCAAGCTGCACTGCGTTCAACTCGACTCTGGAGAGGGCGTCTGCTACGGGATTTTTCTTGCCGGGGAGGTACCTGACGGAACAGGTAAATTCGGCTATGGCTGAGAGGTGGCGCTGCTGTCTGGAAGACCATGCGTCCCCTTGCTTCGTGAAAGCGTGAACCAGTGGCTGGTGGTCTGTGAAGATTGTGAAGGGCGTCCTCCAGGAGGAACTTGAAGTGCCGAACTGCGCTGGTACATCGCGCAGAGTTCCCTGTCGAAGGTGCTGTATCGGGACTCTGCGGGATTGAACTTCTTGCTGAAGAAGGCGATGGGCTGGGGGCGCCGTTGATGATTTGCTCCAGAACAGCACCGCAGGCAACGTTACTGGCGTCTGTCGTCAGCTGGAGGAGCCTTGGGATCCTGGTGTGCCAAGGCGGTTGCCTTGGTGAGGGCGCCTTTGTCAGGGAAAAGGCCTGCTGCTGGCTGGGTCCCCAAGACAGGGACTTGGGTTGACCTCTTAGGACTTCCGTCAGGGGGGCCGTGGTGTCGCGATCCGGGGATGAAGCGCCTGTAGAAGTTTACCATCCCAAGGAACTCCTGGACGGCCTTGATGGAGGTGGGTGTCGGGAACTTTGCTGGCTGCCACCTTCGATGTAAGAGGGCGGACGCCTGTCGGAGATACCTCGTGACCCAGGAACTCTGCTTTCTGGACGCCGAATGTACACTTGTCAAAACGGACGACGAGGCCGTTTTCTTGGAGGCGCTGGAGGACTGCTTTGATGTGCCTCTGGTGTTCGCTGTGAGACCTGGAAAATATGAGAATGTCGTCGACGTAGCAGACGCAGAATTTTAGGTCCCCCAGGATGCTGTCCATGAGCCGCTGGAAGGTGGCCCCGGCGTTCCTCAGCCCGAAGGTGGAGAAGGCGAACACATAGGACCCGAAGGGCGTGATGATGGCTGTCTTTGGTATGTCCTCTGGCGCAACAGGTACCTGAAAATAAGATTTAAGAAGGTCCAATTTAGTGAATATTTTGGCCCCGTGAAAGGAGGCCGTGAGGTCTTGCATATTGGGCAGAGGGTAGTGGTCGGGCTCCGTTGCAATGTTGAGCCGTCTGTAGTCGCCGCCGAGGGTCTCCAGGAGCCGTCCGGTTTCTGCACCATGTGGAGGGGGGGAGGCCCATGGACTGGAGGCTTTCCTGCAGATGCCCATCCGTTCCATCTCCGCGAATGCTTTTTTCGCCTCCTGAAGGCGCTGAGGGGAAGCCTGCGAACTTCGCATGTGTCGGGGCCCTTTTAGTCACTATATGGTGGTATATGCCGTGCTTGGCTGGGGCCCGGGGACTTGGCGAAACGGGCTTAAACACCTCGGGAACTCCGACAGAAGGTGTGCGCTGCTGGTGGGGCGACGGGCGCTGATGGTGGGTCTGGGTCCCGCCGTTAACGGGAGAGACCGGCAGGAGTCGGTATCGAGGAGGCGCTTGCGCCCCACGTCGACTAGCAGGCCGAAGTGCGCCAGAAAATCGGCCCCAGGAGTGGGGTTCCTCGTCCGCGACGATGAAGTCCCAGGAGTAACTCTGGCCAAGGATGGAGATCGACAGGAGCCTGGTGCCGTAGGAGGATGGGGTTCCGTTGGCGGCCGTCAGGAAGGCGGCCGGGTCTGGTGTCTGGTTGCGGTCCTCTCTGGATGCTGGGAAGACCGACTTGAAGGCTCCTGTGTCGACCAGCATCATCCTGCCGGAGACGGTGTCGCGGACGTAAAACCTACTGTTTTTGAGGCCCTGGGTTCTTCGGCTGCCATGGCGGCCTGTCCTGCTGGCCGCCGCCACCCCCGTTTTTTTGAACGGTTGAACGAGCAGGGCGGCAGGCAGTTTCAGGCGTCCTTTCCGAACCACTTGTGATAGCGACAGAAGCCGGGGACCACCGTCTACTGTGGTTAAACGGACGTTTGTTGGCGATGGCGTTGACGGGCTGCTCTACGTCCTCTTCAGGCTGGACGGAGCTGACCGGCTGAGTGGCCGGTTTTAGCCGCTGTAAGCCTTGACGGAGTCTGTGAGGTGTTGTGCCGCCTCTGAGGTCCTCGACAGGCATGGTGTAGGGGTGAGCGATCTGGTTGCGTGCACTTCCGGGAGGAGTTGGCGAAGGAAAATTTCCGTCTGCACAAGCTTATCTCCTGCCGGCTTGTTCGTGCCCAAGACTGGTGTTGACAGGAGATCTACGACCATGCCCTGCCGCGTCTCTTGGATTGAGGTCGTGGCGTGGATTATTGGCAAGGTCGATAGCACGGGCGGCCCGCTCGGCGATGGGCAGGAGCAAGCTTCGAGGAGGAACTTTTTTGTGGTGCTGTATGTGAGGGTGAGTGTTTGGGTACCGCGAGATGAGTTTGTTGTACACGTCCTCGGAAGGGCGTTGAGCACTGTGTCGGCCTGTAAGATTTCGTCCGTGAGGTCCGCGATTCTGAAGTGGCTCTCCACCCTGCGCAGCCACCTCGATGGGTTCCCCTGCGTAAACGGCGGCAGCTTTAGGTGAGGGCGGCCCGCGATTGTGTTGCCCGGCCGTCGTGTGTTCGGGCGCTGGTGTGGAGTTGCGGAGGGCCTCGATCTGCGGGGCGCGGGCGCGGCTGCGATGGGAGGTAGGTAAACCTCGAGTCCGCGGGGTCCGCGTTTAACTGCATGAAGGAGGATATCCGCGTCCATGCTCGCTCCTTTGACCCCCTTACTGGAGTAGGGATACTTCGCGTCAATACGCACTTTACGTGCGCCGTGTGGTTCCGCTTAGTGACGCTGGTGGGGTACGCGCCGAAACCTTTTCAGCACGCTCAAACGCTGGTTACAGCGCCGTGTTTAGGCCGCTAAGAGCGTTTTTTGGAGAAATCCTGGAGCCAAGACTGAGTCGCCGTGTGAGTCCGCTAATGGCTCCGGGATACTCCGGGGGTCACCACTGTAAGGTGTCAAAGAAACGAGCAGGTAAAGGTTACTGCTGATTTATTACAGATCCAGGCGGCTTATATTGCGGCGACGACTGACGCCGGGCCGTGAGAGACAATGGAATTGACTGTGACCTGAGGTCGAAACAATAAACAATAATATGCAGTGAACGAGTACGAATTACAATACGAAACATACAGAGACACAATATAGATACAGTCTTGATGCCTGTGAATGAAGAAACATGTGATACACAATGTGTGACATTCGTATAAATACCATAAAGTAAAAATGATTAAAATGCGTGACCTGGCACGTTTTAGGCGTGACTAATTTAGCTTGAAGAAAACGGGAAGTCACCAAAGAAAACAAGCTCAGCGGAGACTTAATTAATGGCGCCGCCGAAACACTATCCTGGCGCTGAATTGGTGACTTTACAAACCTTCTTGAGGTGGAGATTCCAGTAGGCCTCTCTGGCATTTGGCTGAATGCACTCCAACAGTGCCTTCTTGGCCACTTCGGCGTTTTCAATTGCCAAAAAAAAAATAGAAAGAAATATTAGTCAATACACAAAAGTAATACAGTATATATTTCATTGCAGAAATGAAAAACAGGAAAAAATCAGAGAAAACTTGCTATATAGTTAATGTTATGAAACAAATATTTTATAAATGTTAATCAACATTTGTTCCGACACGATATACAAACCTGGGGTTCTATACATTAGGATTTACTTACGGTGAAGCTGGACACGGCCGTTAAACTCTTGAACAAGGGTTAGGCAGTAACTACCATGACTGATGTAAAGTAAACATTCCAGTTTGCTTTCGGCCGTCATGCGTTGCAGATGTGTTTACGGATCTCCTTGCCTGACTGTCGTTAAGCTCTTTATTATCCCGGTAGGATCTTTCTGTATTTTTGTATATATATTATGTGTGTTTGATATTTTTATTAATATATAAACCCACGATTTGTGATAGCCTTACTTAAGCCTTTGTTCCCTTGCGTCTGTCTTGGGTTTGATGGCCAAGGTCGTATTTAGAGGGACGTAACTGAGTGGTAATGCCTCTCTTCCAGTAGCCCTTTATTTAGATATACTGAAGGTGTTCCCCTGTGCATTCAGAGATGTTAGATTGGGACAATATCTTTGCTGCCCTACATTGATCGGGACGTAATAAGTTCGCTTCCCTTCTTGGGCTTCCGCCCTGTGTGTGCAAGGGCATGACTGCTTTCTCTCTACTTGTGCTGATTGTTGTTTTTGCTGTCTGCGCTATGGAGAGTTGCAGGGGTGGGGAGGAAGGTTGCGGGCGTCGTCGGTAAGTTTTGCTTCCACGGCGCCCTTGGTGGTCACCCTTCCTTCCTTCTCTCTTCCTGTAGGTTCTTCCTTATCTCTCCTTCAGGAGAGATCTCTCTCCTTTGCCATCTTCGCTCACTCGTTGGGTGTTAGACCACGAGGGGGCGTAGGCTGTCGGCTGACCTCTTCTCAGGGGCCTCCTCTCGCTGCATAGGGCAGCTCCCTTCGGAGCGAGAGGAGTCTCCCTCTACTAATCATCTTTGCTTTTTCTTTCAGGTTGACAGTGAGCACCGTAGGCACAACAGTAGTTGGCTGGATATCTCAGTTGGGATATCTTTGCATGAAGGAGTTCCAACGTTCATACAGTGTTGCTTGGGATCGACCACAGTATCTGATTGGAATGGCATAGTTTCACGTCAGGATCGCACCTACTCTGTTCCCGCCAATGTGGATCGATCGATGTCATTGCTGGCCTTCATGTATGCTGTGGCACTGCCTCTGGTGTATGTGTTCTGTCTACTCCTGCTGTTTCCTGTGTTATGCTTCTGTTGACTTGGTGACAGTCTCTGGGCGGCTCTTCCTGGTCTCCTGCTGCAGCCGTCATGATTGTTCCTGTCGCTGCTGGCGACGTTCATGTGACGTTCCTGGCCGTTGCTGTAGCACCTGCCTTCTGAACCCCTTCTGTAGCTCTTGCATCAGCTGTCCTGATCATGCCTGCTGCTTCTTCTGGTGGTCTGTTGTGATCCTGCCTAGCTGCCCTGGAGGTTACGATGTTTCGTGTCCACCATCCTGTAGAAGATGTCGGAGTGAAGTTGAAGGAAGTCGCCCTGTGGAAGTAGCCGCTGCCTTCTTCAACTTATCTTCGATTTCGTCTTCTGCTGCCTCTTCCCTTCCTCTCCTGAGGTTTGAGGGGGCCCGGGAACCGGATAGACCTCCATCGGCTGAAGGAGAGGAAGGTTGCTTCTTTCCCTTTGATGCCCTTGGACGTTTAGGGACTGCCTCCTTCCGAGGAGGCAGTTGGTCTTGTTGGCTCTTCCCGACCTTTGGGTTTCACTTTCACTTTCACTTTGTTTGGTTTTATGTACAGCCCTCCACAGGGATAATTCCCTCTCTGGCGGGCCCTGTACATTTTCAAAATAAGATGCTTATATTTTATAATTGTCTTTCAGTGTTTTCTCGTCAGTATCTTAGCTCCTGCAGGATAGAGTCATTAGTTCCTTTTTTAAATTTGCTTTCTTCTTATTGAATTGCATAGATTATTATTATTCAAAGCCATGATCCGTATTGTTTTTCACCTTTGAGACATATTCTTTATATACTGTGCACTTATTGCCATCATATGTTTTATGTTTATTATCACTATATGACCTTTCTTCACACAATTTTTACACTTGAAGATGTTGCTAGCACATTCATTTGATTTGTGATTTTCACCACATCTGGGGCAAGTTTGGTCATTTCTACAATTTGCTGCGCTGTGACCAAATTCCTGACATTTATAGCATTGATAGGGCATGTAACAGTCGAATACTTTGCAACGGCTATACAGTGTACACAATTTGTCACCTCTATCATAGATAGCCTTTCGTATTTGTGGTGTGCATTTGATGATAGTGTTTATATTTTTCATCTCTGGCTATCATTTCCTTTACAATTTTCAGGTCGTCATTTTTCAGAAATGAGGCTACCCACCCATGGATTTTTCTTTACAATGTTATCAACAATGTCATCATTATCCTTCGGGACATAAACTACTTTTATTTTTGGTTTAAGTATACCCTTCTCATTTACTGATATATTGTTGATATTCTGAATCTGCATTTTTGCCTTTTCTAAGTTTTTCCTGTCTGGAAATCTTACAGATAAGTGTCCATCTCTTGTTGTTTTAACCTGTTCAACTGGTGCTGTAATTTTACTCATAATTTTTGCTTTTCATTAGCTCTCTTCGTTTGTAGATTTGATCAGAAGCACTTTTTTTGTCTTTAATGGTTCAGCATAAGTTTTGTCCATGTTTGTCATGGTCTTTACATCTTTATCAACGTTATCAATTTTGTTTTGGAATGATCATTACGTCGCTAGTTTTCTGAGCCGAATCCTGAATCAACTTTGTTAATATCTCTGTGTTTTCTTTTATTTCTTCAAGTTCATCTTCAATGAGTTTTTTGTGTTCTCTGTTCAGGCCTCTTGCAGTTATTACAGATGTACAATATGTTATCCCTACGAAGTATTGGTGTGTATCTGACCTCGATGCCCAATCATTCATAATGGAACCATACGTCACACATTTCACAGCAGGTTCCTTCCTCATCAACTTCCCCAGAGCAATGTCCACAGGTTGCAGACTCTCTCTCGATTTGGGTTGACTCATCCTTCTCTAGTATTTTATTGAGTGTTCCATCTTTACGTGCTGTTTCGATAATTATGAGATAATGTTCGTATGACAGTTTGATATTCCCTTTACTTGATTTAATTTCTACAGTATTTATTTTCTCTTTTTCCTCCCTCTTCCTCATATTCACTTTGAACATCGTGCAAGCCAGGCACTTTTCACAGAGCACTTCACAGACACGTCCTACCTGCACGAAAGCTACCTGAAAAGCTCCCTTCGGGAACCGATTCGCATACCCCTGGGTTTTGTGTTTCGGGAGCCGTGGGTGTGCAGACCTCACTTTGTGCTCCCATTCCCAGTCCTAGAGGTTTCTCCTCTAAGATGGGTGCTGCTTCAGGCGCTCATTCACAAACCGCTCCGAGTGCTCGAGATTCTGTGGAATTTTGAGTATCCCAATTTGGTTTGGAGAGTACTCTCCCCGGCCCAGTCCAGGTGTCTCAGCTCTTTCTGCCAGCACTACAAGCACTTCCCGAGTGCTTACCAGTGCTCGGTCGGATTCCCAGCCTGGTGTCTCGATCCTATTGGTTCAAACACCAGAAGAAGCAGGGAAGAGATTCCCCTCGGGAGTTCTGCAGGACTTCTAAGGGACTGACTCTCTTCTGGGAGACAAGTTTCTCTCGTTGGCTGTCCCTGCCCGCCCTCGGCCAGGAACCGATTTGCATTCTCCTCTAGGGCCTCGCATTTCAGGGGCCGCGAGAGCGTGGCCTCTCGAGGCCACGCCCTCGTTGCCAGTCTGAGAGGCCACGCCCTCGTTGCTAGTCTTAGAAGTCTGCATCTAAGACTGGTTCTGTGCCTGGCTCTTTTTGATTTTTTAGGAAACCGAAAGCAGCTGCTCCCGATTTTGGGAGTCTCGTAGATCACTCGAATTTTATGAATCATGAGTGCTCTCCTGGCGAGAGGCACAGGATGAGAGAAACTGCTGAGACGCCCAGGTGTCTCGGTGCTGATATGCCCAGGTGTCTTGGTGCCGAGACACCCAGGTGTCTTGGTGCCGAGACACCCAGGTGTCTCGATACTGCCAGTCAACTGCTTCGGTTGCTTGGCCGGGTTTCATCCTGGTGTCTTGAACCCTAGGGTTCAATCATGCAGGATAGCAGACACAGAATTCCCCTTTAAACCTTCTTCCTGAGGGGTCTTGAGCCTCGAAGGAGTTTAGAGTTCGGGAAATTAGCTCTAGCTCACGGCAGACGAGTTCCGCCCTGTCCAGTTCCAATTGCGTTCGCACGATTGGCTCGGCTCGCTTGTCTTGCTCGCCCCATCCAGCCCCTGGTCATATTTGTGAGACTGGCTCTGCTGGGCTTGGCTTGCACCGCTTGCCTCTCAGTCCACCACTTACCACCCAGTCTGGATCGCGTTCGCATGATCGACTCTGTTCGGTGCAGCTTGGCTCGGCCCCGCTCGGTTTTTCCGAATCAGGATCTTGGCACTATTTGAGTGAACTTTCTGCTCTTCCCAGGGAAAGCACTTTGCCACAGCACAAGCATTCTTCTTCCTCCGTGTGGCAGTAATCTCCTTTGGTTGATCATCGCTCATGGTCCACCTCTCCTGCTGGTCTTACTGGCAGGACAGGTAGGGGTACTCTTTCTCCTCACCTGTTCTCCGTTCCTCTCGGTTGTTCCGAGAGGCACGAGACAGACATAGAGCACACCGACAAATTTGTCTTTCTTCGGAGTTCGGCTGCCTGGTGTGCTTTGGGTGTCGGTCCCCCGATTCTCTTGCAGTACAATCAGGTAGCTGAGGAGGGTTTCTTGGGATCTGTCAAGATCTCCCTCCAAGGAGAGAGGTACAGGAGTTTCACACTTTGGAAGCAGCGAGGGTCTTCCTCTTCAAGTTGCGATCGCCCTCGTTTCTTGGAGAACTTCGCGCCAATTCGTCAGCATGAGGATCCCTGGGACAGGACCGCGTCTCCCCCAATGAATAATCTTTATCACTTGCAACCCTTGCAGTTCCTGAAGGGGCCGAGAGTTTTGGGGGCTGCCGCGGTCCTTGCTTGCGAGAGCGTTCTCAACCAAATGAATAATTTTCTTTGGACAAGGAGTTCATTCAGGTCAAGACACCAAGCTCCTCCCCTGCCTCGACAGAGTACAAATTCTTCTTGCCTTGGAGGGTCTTGCCGACTGCTTCACCAGGACTGGGTTCTCTCTCTGCTTCTCCTTGCCGTGAAGGGTATTCTCTTCTGCAACGGGAGGCGGCGATCTTGGAGGACACCTGGTTTCCTGCAGGCAGTCTCCTGATGGATCCACGATCCTTCACTTTTAGGCTTTCTCTCCTTAGATACGACCACTCCTAGAAAGAACCCTGCCTTCTGGAGACTGGTCCTGTCTGGGGGTGGGCCTTCCTATACCAGCCGGCAATTCTGGTGCTAAGAAGAAGGACTTTGTCCTAATTCGGATCTCCGGTTTCATAAGTCCCGAGTTGGCTCGACCCTTAGGAACAAACCTTTACTTGGCTCTGCCTTTCTCTTTCAGAGATTTGCTAGATACTGTGGTAATCAAGGATCGTACCAGGGTACTGCCTTGTCCTTTGGACAATGGCCAAGCCCTTTGGATCTTAGTTGTCTCAGCTCAACCTTGAGTTCAAGCCAGTCCCCCCTCACCTTCTAAGAAGTCCCAGGCTTCGGAAGATCTTGGAACACATAACCCTCTTCTTCCCTTCTGGGAAGTGCGAATAACTGTGTCTCTTTCCACCCTCTTTTCCATAAGGGAGGAGGGCAGAAGGGAAGAGAGAAAGAGGTATCAACCGGGCAGTTCTCCTACTGCAGGTGCCTGGATGAAATGATACTTATCGAGTCTCTGGACCTGGCAGCGACATCCCGAGACCTGGGAATGGATTCCTTCAGAAGTATCTATTTCCCTTGGGTCTTGGCAATTCTTTTCATCAAACTTCCATCCCACTTCCTCTCCCGTGCCCCTGATTCGGGAAATGCCAGCCCAGCTAGAGCTAATCGTCTTGGTATCCTGTCATTTTGCAGAAGCTTCCCCATGGTGGAGAATGGAGGTCTGCTTCCATTCCTCCACCCTTCTTTCCTCTTTGAAGTATGAAGAAAGAGTTATGCTAATGCTTGATCAAAGGAACCTTCAAAATTATGCTTGCATATTCTCCTCACATCGTGTGTTTACTTCTGGATTCACCGATCGAGGAATAGGCGCACACCTGTAAGACTTTGTCTTGAAAATATGTGACTGAGATGATTAGTACCTTCTCATCAACATCCTAAACTCAAGGCAACCTTTTGGCCTTCCTAGAATTCAGGAGGAGTTTAGCGACACTCAGTGGTTTCGTTGAACAACAAAACCACAGTAGTGGCATACATCGACAAACAAGAGGAAATTGTTTTTTCCCCCTGTTTCACCTGTTGACATTTGCAGGTACTCGAGTGTTCTATAGCAACTCAATCTCAGTTAGCCAGATATATTCCCAGTGGGGATTTATGAGCTGGTATGAGCTCGAGGTTTGATTTGGAACAGTGCTCTTCACTCTATTCCTTCTGAGATTGACTAAGAAGAGATCCTACCGTTTTTCTGTTGCCTCCCTGCACAACAAAGTCGGTAGTTTTCTCACTCCTTCGTACCACACCCATGGCCCCCTACGGTGAGGCATGCTGTCTTTTTAGGAAAAATCGATGTCTACGTTTTTCACTTCATATTTGTCCGTTTTCCTAGGGGTCCACAAGCACTGCTCACCCCGGGTTGCAGACAAATGCTGGAAGACTTTGTAAGGGACCGCATGTGATCCTACGGGTACATGTGTGGGTGAATCATCCATCAGACAGAAACAAGACAAAACATCCCGCTTTCTCTCTCTCCCTCCCTGGAGGAAGCTCTGGTCTATTTCTGCTCTAACCAAGTCTTGATTCATTTTCTCACCACTACTTGCATTGCCAGACCAGGGGCATGTACTCATAATGATCCACCAAATCTTCTGTATCAAACTGTCTTTCTGTTTGGACGCCAAACGTCTCGCCATTTTTCACATATATCATGCTACTGCATTGTATTCACTGATCTGTCTCCTCATGCAAATGTTCATTGGAATTTCCTGTCCTTTCCATTGATATATGTTTTATCATTGTTTTTGTCTGTCAACAACATAATCTCTGTTTTGACTTGTCTCTGTGTAGAAACTACTTTCTTGCTCACACCAGCCAATAATAACTTTGAAGATTCTGTACATTATTCAGTAAGGAACCACCAATAAACCAGACAACACCCAGCCAGTATGTCACTCAAATCCTTTCCTTACAACTTCGCCTTTTGCCTGACCTGATAGCTCTGCTTCCAAGGCATTGAGAAGAGTTCTGCTTGACCCAACCTCCTGTAGCAGCTACACAAGAAGCAGTTCTTTAGGCAGTACATCCCTGTGCGTTCAGGACTGGGAGACCTTCCAGCTTTCCTTGTAAGCATAGGCTTTCACGCCGAGCGGCAACAGATATAGCTGGATATCTCTTGAGGTCCTCTGCAACACTGTCCCAGGGACTGGATCCATCTTCGCTGGTTGGTGTCGTTGACGGAACTTCTTCTTGGGTCAGAGTCGCTCTTCAAGTCAGGACTTCCTCGTCTTCGCTGTTGAGGGTTGCTTCTCTCCCTTTCATTTGTGAAGAACATAGGCCCTTGAAATCTACTCTTCTAATGGAAGCAGCCTTTTTCTCCTCAGTCGAGATTTAGCTACGGATGAGAAGCTTCTTCGGTCTTGCTGTCCCAGGAACTGTTCCCTGAGTGGCACGTGAATCTCGTTTAGGGTTCCTGTCCCATGCTCTGCACTCACCCTTACGAGAGTCATTGGACAGAGATGTGCCCTCTTAGGACCATCTCTCTTCTTGCACCAGCCTTGGTGTAGAAGGTGGAAGAACAGGTGAAGGGGGTCAATACCTCGACTCCTTCTCAGATGTCGTAAGTGAACTCTGAATCCATTGGCATCTATTGTCGGGTTCGAGTCCTTCTTATTCCCCTTCTCCTTGGACTTTGCATCGTTGATCCAGATCATTTGTTACCTTGTCCTATTAGGGAGCTGTGGTACTTTCTGAAAAGGCTCGACATTCCTAACCTGGATGTTGTTGATGTTTTCGCTAGTATATCTCTCCCAAGGAAGACGTTCCTAACCTGGATGTTGTTGATGTTTTCGCTAGTATATCTCTCCCAAGGAAGAAGTGTCTAAGGACACATCTTTCTCCTGGCTTCGTGAAGCAGTCGAAGGAGGTACTCAGCAGCTGGTGACGACGATGCTGGTACTTTCCACCCGAGAGCTCACGAAGTCAATGGTTTGGTACATCCCTTGCATTCCAGAAGTTTCTGTCAGTTTGGAAGCAAGATGTGGTCTCATAGACCACACTCTTGTCTTCTTCTTGTGGTCTTGCCCACAGGCCCTTGGAACCTTTTTTCCTTGGCCCTATGGTGGCTGCTTAACAAGTTGTGTTTTCTTACCTGGCTCCTTTAAGAGGACTAGTAGCATCTCACCTAAGGTGTTGGTTCTGGAAGTGAGAAGGATACCGAGAGTGACTGGAATCTCCTCCTCCTTCCCCGTCCTCTTACTTCTCCTCCTTCGGGATGAGAATAGGACTCGAACCAATACTTGCTGGATCTGGCGCCTGATGCGGTAAGACTACACATCGAGCACCCATTCTATTTTTCTTCTAGAATCATAGAAGCAATTCTGCTCCTTTCTCTAGCAAGGGAACCTATCTCAGGTTTTCCTTACTGCCTCCGACTCAGATTCTTCCTAGCCTTTTTCTTACGAGTTACATTTCCGCACTCATGCGAAAAGGTCCAGTATCTGACATTTGATCTTGCAGTTCCTACACTCCGATCAATATGTCAGATGCACGGTACTCCTGGAGTAGCCCAGGTGCGCAGAACTCCAGTCAGTTCAAGAGACTCACCCAGATTCCTCCCTCCAACTAGTGAGTCTTCCCAATGTAAAGGACCGATGGTTTGTATATCATGTCAGAACAAATCACAATTTTTAAAAGTAAATTGTATTTTTCCTAACTATACAAACCTGGGGTCCTTTACATTACATTTTATGCCCGCTTCATGCCACCCCTCAATCTGAACCTGGACCGAAAGGCAAACTGGAATGTTTACATCCAGGCAGGCAGGTATTCCTGCCTACCTGGCAGTAGTTACTGCCTGACCACCTCGTTCGAGAGTTTAACAGCCATGTCCAGCTTCGCCGTAAGTAATTCCTAATGTAAAGGACCTCAGGTTTGTATATTGTGTCGGAACAAACGCCTCCGTTAGCACTCAAGTCACTACTGGAGTCAGATGATAATTGGTGGGCACTCACTGTGAAGCCTTGCCTTTCCAACAGCTGTCAGAATTACGAAGCAATGAGTCAGATGAGGGGGTGACTGCCTGTGGGCAAACCCCACTAACCTCCTTTGGACCTCCAGTATGTCTGCTCCCAGGTTCAGAGGAGTGTGACAGTGACCTTCGTCTGGGAGTGTCACCGGGACGGACAGCCACCCGCTCCACTGGCACTGACACTTGTTTAATACTCTGCACTTCGTCCATAAGGACTTTAAGCCACTCACCCAACTTAGACACAGTATTAACTACGAGATCGAATTTACGATCAAACTTACTCTCGAGGTTGGCTATGGTATCCGGATCGGAAGCATGGGTGCCAGGAATAGGAGTTGATGGAGAATTATTAGGAGGACTAAGGATGGGGGATAAAGCAAGGCAGGAGAAGAATGAATGTTATGGTCACTGAACTGAATGTTAGTGACAGGCTCTACACTCTGAGCTCTACTTGCAACCCTCCCTACAATACCTAATACATGATGAACTGGAATCAGGCATCGTAAAAAAACTAGAAAAACAACTAGGTTAAGCTGAAAAGCTACCAAAATAATGGGTACCTCACCAAATCCTTGGGAAAAGGAAAGAAAAAACTTCAAATTCAACCACCAAACCATTCAGTGTTAATGGTACAGCCGGCAGAAAAGTAGTGACGATTGCTGTTAACGTTGTACCTATTGTTCCCCGATAGAGGGTGGGGTAGTTACCTACACTATCAACACACGAATCGCCACTGCGAACTTCAAATTTTTAACTGCTACGCGAGTGGAAAGTATAGCTATGTAATTACTTGGTAAGTTACATATATGGAATCTACTTTTTCTAAGATTCAATCAAAATTATTTTCAGTCCCTCCCTTTTGTTTGCAGGAAACAGGATGACAACACTGTATGTCAGAGACAATACATGATTCAGAGATTTTAAAAGTGTACATATAAGAAAAATAAATATACATACTGTAAACTGGGCATGAAAGAAAACTACTATAGTACTCAGAAAATATCTATAAAATTTATTCCATAAAAATCAACAATTGTCTTTGAAGTATAAACAACTTATATTTTATCATAAATATTACAGTACCATATTATAGCGAGATTGCATCCAGGACTTTTTATGAAGGAAATGGAATCCCATGTAATTCCAACTGATAATTAAGCTGCTGCAAAATATAACTTATTACATTTATTTATGTAAGACTTTATGTAACTTTAAAAGCATTGGATTTGGTAATAACTGACACACTGGATCAATCTTACCGATAAGAGCTAGTGAAACATTAAAAGACATCCTTAGATATAAAAGACCAAGGGTAACACAAGGTTCACCCAGAAAATTTGCGTCAATCGGTACAAAAATAGCAAGGTGAAAAAGAATGCAATTAAATCATGACCAAAACCAATCAAAGGATTACTCAGTGTAACTGAATATACATCCAATAAAGTATTACGTAATGAGAACCATGACCATTA
Source organism: Macrobrachium rosenbergii (assembly GCF_040412425.1). Taxonomy (NCBI): domain Eukaryota; kingdom Metazoa; phylum Arthropoda; class Malacostraca; order Decapoda; family Palaemonidae; genus Macrobrachium; species Macrobrachium rosenbergii. Next base: position 43,922,538 of record NC_089743.1, read on the forward strand.
AGACCAGAGGAACACTATGACCTAAACCAATGGGGAACCAACACACACCTAGAACGATTTGCATTGAAAAGCACTGCATATATTCTGCAATATATGATATACAAAAGTAATACTGAAAACCCCCAAATCATGAATATTAAAAGAAGGAACATTTTGTGCAAAGTCTTACACATGTATACTTATGCATGTTTTTATATTCAGACATTTGTACAATGCACGATAAAACTTTCCAACTCATTATATGCAAACACTGCATGTAGAAAATAAAAAATGGAAGCAGTTTCCCTGAAGTATTAGGAATTACACTGACAAAAAAATCATATGAGCTACCTGCACTTGAAAGTAATTACTAATTATATAATTGAATGAGGTTTCTGTTTTTTTCAGCCCTCTAAAATTCATAAAATCACAAGTGTGACTTCTGCTTAACTTTGTTTCATAATCAGGAGTGAGAATTCAGTGTTCACATTTTTCATTTTCCATGCATGATACCTTGGACTTGGTATGATTATAGAAAGACTCCTTGAAATTTAAAAAATCTAAATAACTTCCTTGTATAAAATCTTTCTCATTCCTTACAGAGAATTTACAGTTTACAGAGAACAATGGCAGTCCCTAATTTAATTTCATTCGCTGAACCTTTTATTTACTAATGTTTCAAGTCCTTGACAGTAATCCTACACAAAATGAGGTGATTAATCAAGTCTTGAGAGCTGTTATTTTATTTGTCATTCCTGTGCCATAACTTTACACTAGGAGAAATTTAATCATAGTTCTTCCATCTTCCAATGCTGTATTTGTGGGGCATTGGTAACATATACACACTGCTGTATGGCAGCATCAAGAATGTGATGAAACTGGGCAAACCATAAAATGCATGATCATCCATGTTTAAAAAAAAAATCACACCAAGGCACTCAAAGTCCCAAAGCAATGATCATCACAGCCTAAAGAAAGCCAGTTTGGAAATGAATATAAATATATAATATATATAGTGTAATATCTTCCTACTGCGATGCCACTATCCAGGTAATTATCCCTATCAGGTATGGACAGGTAAACAAAATAATTGAAGAACTTTAAATCCTATATTTGATAGAAAATATTTAAAAACAAATTTAAAACACTTGTACGTGTAACACCTAGCCGAGCAAATTTCATACAGCTTCTCACTTATATACACATCTTTATAAGGCACCCACTAATAAACTTATACAATACCTGTGCCTCATCATCTAAAGGCAAAGTTTTGCTATAAATATATTACACCATTTTAGATTCCACATACGAATGCTTTATCAAGAATATACCGTATTCAAGGACACAACTGCTCGATATTTCAGGATGCCACAGAATGGGAAAAATTAACAATGAAAAACTCATTATTGGGTATTTTGAACCTACCAGGTAGCTCATAGTTAATAACAATATGATGTTTTATAACTCTATTTCCTTAGGCCTGGCCTTGATGTAAACAAAGAGGGCAATCAATAGGAATATTCCACCCAACACAGGTAGAGCAACAGTAAAAGCCTTGTCTTTGTTCTCCATGAATTCCTTTTTTCGTTCTCGCTTCTCCTTTCCAGATTCCTTTACTTTGCCCTTCAACTGACGCATTGCTGTTGCTTAGGGAGTCTGAAAAGAAGTGAACTTTGATAAAATAATTTCATCATAAACTAGTATTGTCCTTGTATTTTCAGCTCTTCTGTTACTTCTTCATGGTAAAAACTCAAAATTTCAATTACATTATCTACCACTTCAGTTAATTTACCACCAGTTACAGCTGGGCAAGTAAAGTGATTTACAGTAAACCCCCCGTATTTGTGGTCTCATGATTCGCGGACTCAACTATTGCGGATTTCTCTATGGAAAATATATACACATTATTCACTAAAAATCCCCCCATTCACGGTATTTTTTACTGAGAAATATTCACTAATTATATACTGTATTTTCATCTCATTTTCATGACTAAATGCACTTTTTGTGATAAAAGTATTAAAATACTCAGATAGTGCTCAAGTTACGATATTTCACCTTACGATAATTCGATTTTCCAATGGGGTAAGCAATTAATACCGATACGACAATATTTATAAAATATTTTAAAATTTCGCGCAGGCGCAGGCAGCAGCATACAGGCAGCGAGAGAGACCAAATTACAATAGACCAGCTTCTTTTCGTCCAACTCTTTATCCCGTCTTCTAGTTAAAAAAGTAAAAGAGAATGATAAAAGTATTATTAGTAATGTTATACTCTTGTGTATACAGTAAACCCCCCATATTTGCATTCTCATGTGTGGATCATATCTACCCATTGTTCAGGGAAAATTCGCCCATTTGCCGCATTTTTCACTGATAAATATTCACTAATTACTGTATTTTCATATAATTTTCATGACTAAATGCACTTTTTTTGTGATAAAACTATTAAAATACTCAGGTAAAAGCATTTCTAGAGGGTTTTTCTTGTGTTTAAACTATCAAAATAGGCAGTTCTAAGTGTTTTTTGAGGGGTTTTAAGTATTCACAGATTTTAGCTATTCGCAGGGGGTGGGGTGTGGGGGTGGTACGCATCCCCCGCAAATACGGGGGGTTTACTGTATGCGTACAGCCATAAACAACCAACCAAGAAACTGCTGTTTTGTTTATCACCCAATCGGATAACAACAGCCCTTTTGCTTGTATTTCAACCATCGTACGGTAATACACAATTACTGTAGGTTATAGTAGAAATGATGATGTTAATTTGAACAGGGCTGGTACATTTTTACATTATACCCTTATTCGGTGTGGAAAAAAGATCGGCAAGGAAATATACTGCTAAATTTAAGCTGCAAGTTGTGGCTGAAGCTGAGAAAACAATGTTCAAGCTGCTAATGACTATAAATTATTGTGCATCGGCAACATGGATGAAACTCAACTGTAATTAAAATTGGAGAGAAAGTATTTTAATCAAAACTACTGGGGATGAAAGAATACATTACTGCTATTTTTACGCAGATAAATGATAAATACGTAAAGCTTGTATTATGATGAAATCAAGTGAAAATAGCAAACGGAATCTTGATTTTTTTTTACACAAAACGAACAGCCCCAAATGGCCAACGTCATCTCTTAATGAAAAAAATTGCTAAATTAATTTCACGAGATGTATTTAAGCTATATTTCTACTTAAAAACACTTCGTACAGTATAACGAAAAATAACCTTGCCCCATATAAATAAAGTATCTAGAGATTCATTTACGCTAACTAAAAGCAAGAAAAGTGCTCTGAACTGAGTTAAATGGTGAAATAAACATTGCGTAAACGATTTCCAAACCAAACATTGATTGCTATGATTGCAATTCATAATACAAAAGCAATATAAGAATATATACAGTATTATTGGACACAGTGAATTAAGAAACATTCTAAAAGATCCAGGGAAAAGATGCATATTCGTTATGTTGATGTTTGTATAATACAATATGTGAATATAGAGTACTGTACAGTATAATGTAGACTATGCTGCCGTATGTGTATATGATATACCATAGTGTAGACTAAGCTAATTCTTGTTTGTTATTAAATTTCTCTTTTTATTGAATTATCATAAGTCACTCTGCATGAACCTCCAGAATTAGCTGATATTAATAATCACTATACTGTGCCATGTATGTATAGAGTATACTTTATAGTGTAGGCTAGGCTATATTTGAGATACGTTTTTTCCAACAAACGATGGGTTTTTTTGGAAAAAATAAGTATACCTTAGTTTAACCAGACCACTGAGCTGATTAACAGCTCTCCTAGGGCTGGCCTGAAAGATTAGACTTATTTTACGTGGCTAAGAACCAATTAGTTACCTAGCAATGGGACCTACAGCTTATTGTGGATTCTGAACCACATTATACCAAGGAATGAATGTCTATCACCAGAAATAAATTCCTCTAATTCTTCATTGGCAGGCTGGAGACTCGAACTCGGGCCTAGCAGAGTGCTAGCTGAGAACTCTACTGACTCTACAACAAGGAACTGGGTTTATTTGGAACCTAACCCCATCGTAAGTAACATAATACCTGTGTAAGCATTTTTAGTTTTCTTTGTGTGTCTGAACTATCAAAATAGGCAGTTCTAAGTATTTTTAGAAGGGTTCTAAGTATTTGCTGGTTCTAGCTATTCGCAGGGGGGGTGTGATACACATCCCCTGCGAATACAGGGGGTTTACTGTATACATATGCTGTAACCAGTTAGTTGATAAGCAAAAGGAAACTGAAGAAATATTAAGAACTGTAACAAGAGGCTCAAAGATGGCCCATGGAAGGTCTCTTCAATTTAAGTTAGGCTTTTAGCTGCTTGCCTCTTTAACATTCAATTGAAGATTTATACCTGAAAAGGTTGTACATTTGCAAAAATGAAAAATATTGATAATGAAATCCCATTTCCCCGTGGTTATGTTGCAGGGGCATAACAAACAACTACAATACAATTACTATATACCCATGCCATTAATAAATATGTAAGCTGACAATTGGAAAGCAAATAAACAAAACTCGTGGCTGATCAATCATTTTCTTCTTGGTTTTGCCTGGACTTCAGCTATGGTGGTCTGGCTTCAAGCCCTATGGCTTGATAAGATTTCACTACCAATTCGACCTTACTGTCTCTGTGAGTTGGGGATGGGAATGAGTTTTTGGGGTAGCCAACATCTTTACCTACTGAGTCATCAGCAACCACTGCCTTGTCCTCTTTGGTCCTTACTTGGATGGCGAGGGGGATTTGGGCTCTAATCATGTGTGTACTTTTTGTCTCTACTCTAGGATGTTGTGAGATTGCATAATAGCCTGTTCTTTAATGAGAGACCTTTAAACCCACAGGAAATATATAGGGGGCAGGTTAATAATATATCTGGTATTTACTAATAGAAATATCACAATTTTTGGAAGTAAATTGTATTTTTCCTAAATATACAAAACCTGAGGTCCTTTACATTAGGAATTATTTTCAGCGTAGGCTGGAAACGGCCGTTAAACTCTTGAGCAAGGTGGTTAGGCAGTAACTACAGCCAGTTTGCCTTTCAGTCCAGGTTCAGATTGAGGGCTGGCATGAGGTGGGCATAATATGTAATGTAAAGGACCCCAGGTTTGTATAATTAGGAAAAATACAATTTACTTTCAAAAATTGTGATTTGTTCTGACATGATATACAAACCGTCGGTCCTTTACATTAGGAAGACTCACTGGTTGGAGGGAGAAATCTGAGTGAGAGTCCTGAACTGACTGGAGTTCTGCACACCTGGGCTACTCCTGGTCGAAAGAGCGAGGAGGAGTACCCGAGCCTCTGACATATTGATCGGAGCGTAGGAACTGCAAGATCAAATGTCAGATACTGGACCTTTTCGCATGAGTGAGGAAACATGACTCATACGAAATAGGCCGGAAGAATCGAGTCGGAGGCAGTAAGGAAAAGCTGAGATAGGGTTTCCCTTATTGCCAGACTCTCCTTCCTCCCCTTGCTAGAGGAAGGAGCAGAATTGCTTCTAAGATTCTAGAAGAAAAATAGAACGGGTGCTCGATGTGTAGTCTTACCACATCAGTGCCAGGTCCAGCACATGTTGGTTTGAGTCCTATTCTCATCCCGATGGAGGAGAAGTAGAAGGACGGGGAAGGAGGAGGAAGAGAGGCCAGTCACTCTTGGTATCCTTCTCACTTCCAGAACCAACACTTTAGGCGAGATGCTACTCGTCCTCTTGAAGGAGCCGGGTAAGAAAAAACAACTTGTTGAGCAGCCACCACAGGGCCAAGGAAAAAAGGTTCCAAGGGCCTGTGAGCAAGACCATAGGAAGACAAGTGTGGTCTGTGAGACCACATCTTGTTTCAGCCCGACAGAAACTTCCGAATGCGAGGATGGACCAAGCCATCGGCTTCGTGAGCTCTCGGGTGGAAGGTACCAGTATCGTCGTTGTCAGCTGCCGAGTACCTCCTTTGATCGCTTCATAAAGCCAGGAGGAAGATGTGTCCTTAGACACTTCTTCCTTGGGAGAGAGAGCACTAGCAAAAATGTTGACAACATCCAGGTTAGGAGTGTTGAGCCTTTTAGGAAAGTACCACAGCTCCCTAATAGGACAAAGTAACGAATGATCTGGATCATCGATACAAAGTACAAGGAGGAGGGGAACAAGGACAACTCGAACCTGTCAATAGATGACGAAGGATTTGGAGTCCACTTACGACATCCGAGGAGTCGAGGTATTGTTCCCCTTCACCTATTCTTTCATCTTCTACGCCAAGGCCGGAGCAAGATGAGATGGTTCTACAAGGGCACATCTCTATCCAATGACTCTCGTAAGGGCGCATGCAGCATGGGACAGGAACCCTAAATGAGAGTCACATGCCACCCAGGGAACAGTTCCCTGGGACAGCAAGACTGAAGAAGCTTCTCATCCATAGCTAAATCTTGACTGAGGAGAAGAGGGCTACTTCAGATAGAAGACTAAGTCGCAAGGGCCTACGTTCTTCACAAATGAAAGGGAAAGAAGCAACCCTCAGCAGAGAAAACGAGGAGATCCAGACTTGAAGAGCGACTCTGACCCAAGAAGGAGTTCTGCAACGACACCCACCAGTGAAGACAGCTCCAATCCCTAGGAGTGTTGCAGAGGACTTCAAGAGATATCCAGCTATAGCTGCTGCCGCTCGGCGAGAAAGCCTATGCTTGCAAGGGAAGCTGGAAGGTCTCCCAGTCCCGAACACACCGGGATGTACTGCCCGAAGAACAGCTTTGTGTAGCTGCTACAGGAGGTCGGGTCAAGCAGAATTCTTCTTGATGCCTCAGCTATCAGGTCGGGAGAGAAGCAAAGTCTTCTGGCATTTGTCTGTAACTCGGGGTGAGCAATGCTTGAGAACCCCTAGCGAAACAGACAAATACAAAGGGAAAAATATTGATATCAAGTTTCCCAAAAAGACAGCATGCCTCGCTGTAGTGGCCCCTGGGTCTGGTATGAAGGAGTGAGAAAAAACTATCGACTTGTGCAGAGAGGCAACAGAAAGACGGTAGAGATTTCTCAGTCAAGCAATCTCTTTGTGAATCTCCGAGTCAGCAGCCTGTTCCGTCCTGATCACACAAACCCGAGGCCAAGCTTGCCTGCCAATACACCCCCACCAGGGATGCATCTGGCTAATTGAGATGTCAAGTGTGCTATAGAACACTTTACCTGCAAATGTCGACAGGTGAAACAGGAGGAAAAAACGATTCCCTCTTGCTTGTCAACAATTGCCACTACTGTGGTTTGTTGTTCAACGAACCACTGTGTTGCAAAACTCATCCTGAATTCTCGGAGCCAAAAGGCTGCCTTAACCCAGGATGGAGATGAGAAGGTACTAATCGTCTCGGTCCCACACCTTCAAAATAAAGTCTTACAGGTGTGCGCCTCTTCCTTGATCGGTGAATCCGTAAGTAGACACACGATGTGAGGGGAATATGCAAGCATATTCAAAGGTTCCTTCACTCAAGCATTAGCCTAACTCCTTCCTCATACTTCGAAGAGGAAAGAAGGATGGAGGAATGGAAGCATACTTCCATTCTCCGCCATGGGGAAGCTTCTGCAAGATGACAGGATACTGAGACAATTAGCTCTACCCAGGCTGGCATTTCCTGAATCAGGGAGCACGGGATGAAAAGAATTGCCAAGACCTAAGGGAAATAGATACTTCTCCTGAAGGAATCCATTCCCAGGTCTCGGCAATGTCGCTGCCAGCTCCAGAGACTTGATAAGTATCATCTCATCCAGGAATCTGCAGTAGGAGAACTTCTTCCCAGTCGATACTTCTTTATCTCTTCCCTTCTTCCCTCCTCCCTTATGGGAAAGAGGGTGGAAAGAGAGACAGTTATGCGCACTTTCCTAGAAGGGTAGGAGAGGCTATGCTCTGCAATCTTCTGTCGAAGCCTGGGACTTCTTAGGAGTTAAGGGGGGGGCTGGCTTGAGGTCGAGTCGAGATGACTAAGACCCTAAGGTCTTGGCCATTGTCCAAAGGACAAGGCAGTACCCTAGTATATGAACCTTGATTACCGAGGTATCTAGCAAATCTCTGCAAGAGAAAGGCAGAACCAAGTAAGGCTTGTTCCTAAGGGCCGAGCCAACTCGGGACTTACGAAACTGGAGATCCGAATTTGGACAAAGTCCTTCTTCTTAGCACCAGAATTGCCCACAGAACTGCAATCGGCCAGACCCTTCGAGGCAAGGGGAGAAGCTTGGTGTCTCGACCTGAATGAGCTCCTCCTCCGAAGAAAAGAGTTCATCTGGTCGAGAATGCTCTCGGAAGCAAGGACCATGGCGGCTCCCGACACTCTTGGCCCCTCGGGAACTGCAAGGGTTGTGAGCGGTGAAGATTATTCATTGGGGGAGTCGTGGTCCTGTCCCGGGGATCCTCGCGCTGACGAATCGTAGCGAAGTTCTCTGAAAAAACGAGGGCGATCACAACTTGAAGAGGAAGACCCTCGCTGCTTCCGAAGCATGGAACTCCTGTACCTCTCCCCTTGGAGGGAGCCTTGACAGATCCCATCAAACTCTCCTCGTCGGCTATCTGGTTGTACTACGAGACAATCGGGGGACCGACACCCAAAGCATGCCAGGAAGCTGAACTCCGAAGAGCGCTCTCTGTCCGTCTCGCGCCTCTTGGAACAACCGAAAGGAAAAGAGAACAGGTGAGGAGAAAGAGTATCCCTACCTGTCCTGCCAGTAAGACCAGCAGGAGAGGTGACCGCGAGTGATAATCAACCGAAGGAGATTACTGCTACACGAGGGAAGAAGAGCGCTTGTGCTGTTGCAAAGCACTTTCCTGGGAAGAGCAAAAAAAGTTCACTCAAACAGAGCCGAGAACCGGTTTCGGAAAGAACCGAGTGGGGCCGAGCCGAGCAGATCACGCGAACGCGATCCAGACTGGGAGGTATGCGATGGACGGGAGGCAGGCGGGGCAAGCCGAGCCAAGCCAGTCTCGCAAGCGCAACCAAGGGCTGGGTGGGGTGAGCAAGCCATGCTGAGCCAATCGCGCGAACACAATCGGAACTAGACAGGGCAGAAATCGTCTGCCGTGAACTATTGCTAGTTTCCCGAACTCTAAACTTCGAGGCTGAGGCCCCTCGAGAAGAAGATTCAAAGGGGAATTCTGTGTCTGCTATCCTGCATGCTCAAACCATAAGGTTCAAGACACAAGTATGAAAACCGGCTGAGCAACCGAAGCAGCTGGCAGGGCAGCATCGAGACACCTGGCATCTCGGCACCCAGACACCTGGGTGTCTCAGCACTTTCTCTCATCCTGTGCCTCTCATCAGGAGAGCGCTCATGATTCACAGAATTCGAGCTATCCACGAGACTTCCAAAAATCGGGAGCGGCTGCTTTCAGTTTCCTAAGAGATCGAAAGAACCAGGCACAGAGCCAGTCTTAGACGCAGACTTCCAAGACTGGCAACGAGGACGCGGCCTCGAGAGAGTCAGTCCCTTAGAAGTCCCGCGGGACTCCCGAAGGGAATCTCTTCCCTGCTTCTTCTGGTGTTCGAACTGCCAGGATCGAGATACCAGGCTGGGAACCCGACCGAGCACTGGCAAGCACTCGGAGTGCTTGTGGTGCGGGTGGGAAGAGCTGAGACACCTGGGTGCCTAGGCCCTTTCTTTCGCACTGCTCCCAAACTGGGCTGAGGAAATACTCTCCAGACCAGATCAGGATACTCGATATTCCATAGAATCTTGAGCACTCGGAGCGGTTCGCGAATGAGCGCCCAAAGCAGCCCCCCGTCTTAGAGGCGGAACCTCTAGGACTGGGAACGGGATCGCAAACCAAGGTCTGTGTGCCCGCGGCTCCCGAAACACAAAACTCAGGGGTATGCGAATCTGTTTCCTAACCTGAAGGTCGGGAAGAGTCAACGAGAGACCCACTGCCTCCTCGGAAGGATGCAGTCCAAGGGCATCAAGGGGAAGCAGCAGCCTTCCTCTCCTTCGGCTGACGGAGGTCTGTCCGATTCCCGGGACCCCCTTGGACCTTGGGAGAGGAAGGGAAGAGGCAGCAGAAGACGAAATCGAAGATAAGATGAAGACGGCGGCTACTTCCACAGGGCGACTTCCTCCACCTCCACTCCGACGTCTTCTACAGGATGGTGGACATGAAACATGGTAACCTCCGGGGCAGCTGGCAGGAACACAACGTAAGTGGCCCCGGGCACAACCGCCAGGAGAAGTGGCAGGCATGATCAGGACAGCCGATGCAGGAGCTACGGCAGCAGTTCGGAAGGCAAGAGCTACTGCAACGGCCAGGAACGTCACATGAAAGTCACCAGCAGCAACAGGAACGATCAGGATGGCTGCAGCAGGAGACCAGGAAGAGCCGCCCAGAGACTGTCGTTGAGTTAACAGGAGCGTAACACAGGGAACAGCAGGAGCAGATGGACCACAGATACTGTATGCCAGGGGCATTGCCACAGCATATATGAAGGCCAGCAATGACAGCGATCGATCCACATCGGCGGGAACAGAGTCGGAACGATCCCGACGTGGAACTTTGTCATCCAGCCAGGTATTGTGGTTGATCCCGAAGCAACACTAATGAACGTCGGGACTCCTTCATGCAAGATATCTCCTGAGTTATCCAGCCAACTACTGCTGTGTCTGCAATGCTCACTGTCAACCTGAAAGAAAAAGCAAAAATGATTAGAGAGGGAAACTTCTCTCACTACGAGGGGAACTGCCCTACGCAGCGAGAGGAGGTACCCAAGAAGAGGTTGCCCGACTGCCTGCCCCCTTCCCCCTTCGTGGTCTTCACCCGACGAGCGAGCAAAGAGGGCGAAGGAGAGAGATCTCTCCCAAAGGAGAGATAAGGAAGAACGTACGGGGAGAGAAAAGGATGGAGGGGAGACCACAAGGGCACCATGGAAGCATAACTTACAGACGACGCCCGCAACCTCCCACCCGCCTGCAACTCTCTAAGCGCATGCGGCGAAAACAACACTCGGCACAAGTAGGAAGGTAGTAGTCATGCCCTTGTACACGGAGGGCGGGAGCCCAAGAAGGGAAGCGAACTCTTATGTCCCAATCAATGTAGGGGAGTGAATATATTACATCCCAAACTAATATTTCTGATTGTACAGGGTAACGCCTTCAGTATCTAAATAAAGGGCTACTGGAGAGAAGCATTACCACTTAGTTACGCTCCTTTACATATGCCCTTGGCCATCAACCCAAGACAAAGCGCAGGGGAACGACGGCCATGCAAGGTTATTACAAATCGTGGGTTTGTATTAATAAGTATCAAACATGTAATATATACACAAAATACATTAAGATCCCACCGGGATAATAAAGAGCTTAACAACAGTCAGGCAGAGAGACCTGAAACCACGTCCACAACGCATGACAGCCGAACGCAAACTGGAATGTTTACATCCAGGCAGGTGGGTATTCCCACCTAACTGGTGGTAGTTACTGCCTAACCACCTTGCTCAAGAGTTTAACGGCCGTTTCCAGCCTGCGCTGAAAGTAATTCCTAATGTAAAGGACCGACGGTTCGTATATCGTGTCGGAACAAATGAGGGCTTTTTATATGGGGCAAGTTAATATCAAGTCTGATATTTACTAATAGAAATATGAGGGGCTTTTTATTTTATAAGTTTGCAGTTTTTGTTTTGAAGGTGTTGAGTTCCCAAGTTCTCTGACATGGTGGGGGGGGGGTTGCTGAATGCATGTGGTATTCATGAGATCTCATGGAAGCTTTTGTGTTTTTTTTTTATATAACAACAACCCGAGTTTTCAAATAATCAAAACATCCTAAATTCTTATGCTTAAGTACCTGGATATTAATGAGTTTCTTCAGTTTGCTATTTGCTGCCATGTGTGTATGAGGTGTTGATAATGATCTTAAGCAATTCATCTTAACTTGCAGAAGCTGAACGGTTCTTTATTCATCTGGAAGTAAGGTAACCTATTCCACTGATACATGGCACTCATCCACATAAGCCATGGCTGAAGGAGTCACTGAGACTGGGAATAAAACAGATGTGTGCCTTTTATCCGAGTACTTCTTAGCCTTGGTAAGGAACATACTGCATGTATAGAATACTAAGGGGAAGACTGGGGGGTGTTGGCCCCTTTACCAGTTAAGACCCAGTATATAAGGTTAGGTTGTGATATATATTTGAATTTCCTTTCAATAATTTATGGTGCCCAGGGTTAGGTTAGGATGGGGAGGGGTAGTCCTTTGCTACTGGCCAGACAAGGGCCTGCTGCCTTAGGCTGGGTTAGTTTAAGATGCATTTCTGTAGTTCTAACCAGGGATGGACCCAGGTTGCTAGGTTAGGTTAAGTTATGGAAACTTTGATTAGGATGCATTCCAGTAACTCATCTTCCCACATTATCATACTCTGAAAAATATCAGTTCCTACTTTTGATACACAAACTACATACTTTTCGACCAATTACATTATGATTTAAATATTTCCTACCTCCCTTACTGGTACTTTTCTATCGCATTTGTTCCCCCACCCAAAATCCCATTAACCAATGGGTGTCCCCAATAACTTTTGTATATAAGGGGGTGGGGAATACAAAAACAGGTGGATTCCGCTATTAACGGGCAGAAATGCATAAACATTTATCAGTCAGAAAAATACGGTAAAATTTTACAAGTTGCCAATAAGACCCCAGCCAGCCATTTTTGCACGAAAAACCATTTTGAGTTTTTCATGCAAAAATGACTATGAAATAATAGGGCACTAAAAGAACCTTACAATACCAATATAACTTCACCAACTGGTGTTGACTGGTTACAATTTTGCCGTATTAGCTATGGAGGGGAGGGGTATTCTTACCTTATAAGTCGTAAATTTTCTAATTTTTTTATTTGTCATTTGCGAATAGTGTTTATGGGGTTCAAATTAATGAGAATGAAGAGCTCTTTTCAAAAATGTAAGTTACAATTTCATAGTGTGTATTGGCAACTTATAAAATAATACAAAAAATACATATGTATTCCTTATATTAATTAAAGTTATAAGAAATGCAACATCAAATTTTCTCCCCCAATAGGCCTAATTATACAAATCGGACAACCTGAAACCAGTGATGGGATCAGTCGAAAGCTATATTGCCTACAATTCTACAGCCTACTTTCACCGAAGAAATATAAAAGCCAAACCTTACCGAATATGGCTAACCTACAATAAGTTAACTGCAGTTTCACCGGCGAGCTAATATCCAGTCGCTAAATTAAACTAAGACTAATTTTAAATCAGTGCATATTATACCTGATTAAGATGACAAGTAAAAGGTTAGAGTTCAGCGAACTGCGACAATAGAAAGGCCACGTAGCCACAACCTTCAGTGACAACTGTTCGTCAGCGGATAGACAAAAATAAGATATTGGTGTTTACATACAAATGTCACCGTGTTGAGAATGAAGGGTGCGGACTTCAACAGCGAACACTGAATAGAGCACATTAACTTGTGAAGAATGAAAACTTGCACCATAAAAGTTACCATATAATATTATATAACTAAGGGAGGAATTTAAAAATAAACAAAAGAAATAAGTTCAGTAGAAAACTATAAGCTGTCACTGATATGGAAGGCTTTCGAAAATAAACCTGGAATCTTAAGATAAGATACAAGTTATTGTATACCGGTTAGTATATTAAAATAAAAACGGGTCATGCAGGTGTTCCTCGAAACCCTTTTTACAGCCTCTCTTACATACATTCATTTCCGGTGTCGCCGTTTCTTTACACGAACACGTCAGTGTGACAAATGTGCAAAAAGAATTTAGAAAATCAAAAAACTTGAGCTGCATTTAGGGAGTATTCAGTATGATACTGAAACGACCTCTAATTTATGGTGGCACTGGCCCACTCAACTTAGTTATAGTAGATGCACTTGACTTCATCTTCTCTCATAGGCCCTATCAAGGTGGGTACTCTCGGAATGACCAGGTACTGGTAACATCTGTAAACAAGCAAGAAATGCGCCGAAGTTTCCTCGGCGCAATCGAGTTTTCTGTACAGCCGCTAAGGCGTATAATCAAGGCGACCGAAAATAGATCCATCTTTCGATGGTCTCGGTATAATGCTGTATGAGCCTCGGCCAATGAAACTTCAACCACGCCCAGGTAGTGGCCTATTCTATATCGTTGCCAGAAGCACGAGTATGGCTAACTTTTAACCTTAAATAAAATTAAAACTGCTAGAGCTAGCGGGCTGCATTTTAGTAGGTTTGATAGTTAGAGGATGGATGATCAACATACCAATTTACAACCCTCTAGCCTTAGTAGTTTTTAAGATCTGAGGGCGGACAGAATAAAGTGCGGACGGACACACAGCCGGCACAATAGTTGTCCTTTACAGAAAACTAAAATCCATGAACCCCATATTTTCTCCTATAAAAACTTTTCACGTAGTTAAGTATATGTAATAAATAAAACTTATTAGAATTTTACGGAAACCTGGAAATCTCTCTGTCGATACAGTTGCTAAAAAAACAGTGAAGGGTTGCTAGATTATTAAACCTTTATGTAGGTTACTTTGTGTATTTAAGTTTACTAATATAATTGTACTGTATACGCATATTTTCTATTTGGTGGTTACTGAAGAAAAAAACAGACACATTGCTGTTATTCAGGGCTTGCAATCATTCATAGGTATGGGAACAGCAGTTGTATGTATATCTATCTACAAAGTAGTGGCTGCTAGCTTCGAGACTTCCTGAAACGTCACCAAATCCCACATCTTTAATCCACATTCAAAGATAATTTGTAATTTGTTCCCTTATTAATCTAGTTAGCCATTTCTTGTCCTTACAACATTTTGAGACTAATAACAAACTTATCGCAACTGTGATGTAATAAGTCTCAGCAGTTTAAACGGTACAGTCACATTTTCTAAGTGAAAGTGAGTGTAGTTTTCAGCTCTTTATTCTAAATTAAAATGAGATCATGTCAAGATTAGTGAACCCACTCGCAGCAGGTTTGCTATTCTTTACAAGAAGATTATTGGTTTCGTTATTCTTTACATGGGAATAATCGGGTTCGCTGTTCTAGACATGAACACTTCGGTACCAGACAATTGATCCTCCAGGGGCCAGTACTAAACAAGGCGAAATACATTTGAACACACCCCCCTCCCCGGGGCTAGTGCTAAACACGGCGAAACAGTATAGATGAATCACCGTTTCGCCTTGTTTGGTACTAGCCCTCATGTGGAATTGGAGTTCGGACCGGAAAGGGTTGGCCATTCTTTACATGGGGGATCATTGGGTTCGCTGTTTTTGACTTGGAGATGTTGCGTTCGCTAATCTTGACATGATCCTTAAAATGTAACTTTCATTCTCGGATACTTTAAATCAGAAGAAATCCAGAAAAGCACAGCTTGGCTTCAATCAAGTTGTACGGATATGTTCAATTACACAATAGCTTATCTTCAGTATTTTCCCATGATTAGGTGTGACATAAAATCTCCAATATTTCTCCAATGAAAAGGCACTTAACACAAGTAATGATCAAACTCGAGTTCTCATTGGCCAGATTTTTTATTATGGCTGACCAACGAAAGTGATTCATGTAAACAACATCCGCTGTTAATGTTCAGCCTCGCACAATCATTTACTTAAATTGTAATGTAACTCTACAGCTGACTAGTATGAAGGAAGATTGTGTTGAGAAATGGCACAGTAAATATTCATCACATAAGAATAGTAATAATGATTAACATAAATATATAGGAATAAATGCAATAGAATTTGAAACTGTGTGTAAAAGATTATCACATTATTTTGTCCACGAAAGCACAAATGCACACCGAATTTTTTTACAAATATATGATAATGGAACGAAGATGCAACAAAGCCACTGCGAAATGTACCAATTAAGAAACATACGCGGGCCATTCGCTAGTTACAGGCTGTTCGGGGAGCAAGAACAACAAAAATAATATTCAGTATAAAGACAACACAAATGACATTAATAAACTAATCCAAGAGCTAAAAAGATGTTGAAAACATAAGAACACTGGATGACTAATTAATGACATATTTTTAAAAAGTTTTTTTTTCACGAAAGGAAGTTATTCAGTGACATACAATTGACAATAAATGGTTCAGGGCTGGTTGTTGTTATTAAAGTGACAATTTCAGCACAGTTATTGTGCAAGCTACTGCCGAAATATATAGTTTTCCAATTTTAATTTTGATTTCGCGGGCACATGGATGTATTTCATGCTATATATTAGATTGCGGAATATATATAATTTCCATTTAAGTAAATGACATTATTTACATAGAATATCTTGTTATTTAGACTGAATCACTCTATACAATTTAACTCTTCAGGTATCCGAAGAGAAAAGGAAGTATAGACTGATTCAAAGTCTAAATGAGAAGATAGTATCTGAATAATGCCACTGACTTCAATAGAAATAGCACAAGGGAGTAAATATTCTCCAAGTACATTATATATATTTTTATATGAGAAGCAGCATTAGAAATCATCGTCTAACTCCAAGCCGTGGAAGTCACCAGCGCACTCTATTTTTGGGAGGAACGACGCCCATCTGTATTTCTTCGGGTGAATATAACAAGAGGTCCATCAATTTCGAGAATTCTCATCCAGGAATTAGGGAGTAAGTAAACGAACTACCATTTTGTGATAGAAATATTGTTATTTGTGACTGAAAACTCCTAAATAACGGAAGATACGCGAGTGAGAGTGAGTGGGTGGCGAAGGACTTCGCCCCCTCATTTAGCCCAATTATAATCGAATTAGAAAGGTGGGTGTGTGTTGCAGATGCTAGCAAAGCTAGTTTTAGCCATATATTTGCATATTTTTGGTTTAGATTTTGGCTATGTTTTATAATAAGCTCTTGTGGAATGTTTATTATTTGTTAGTAATCTAACTAAGGTCTCCGCAAATTAGGATAGGTTAGGATAACGGATCGGCCCAGTCCAAGCATGACCTTGCTAGTCAAAGAGGGTCACTAGGCTTTATTAGAGAGGGCCCTTTGATACGTTTTCAAGGACTTCCCATGCATAAATCTTAGGAGAATACTGAGGGCATAGACTAGACAATTGTAAGCATTTAGGTTACTTCTGCAGGCTTGGGCTATAGACTGGGTAATTACAAGGAAAAGCTCTCATGGAGATGTTCTTTATAAATGGAATTAATACAGAAAAGGGCATAGGCTATATGATGCAGCACAGGTGAGATAACTTGAAAAATCTACCAAAATAATTAAATAATTTACTACTTGTGTCTACGTTTTTATCTTAATTCCCAAGGGGCTGATACTAAACATGGCGCCTGTGGAGCTTTTCATCATGAAAAGTTAAACAAAAGAAGGTAAAAGTCTCAAATTATTTTGGTTAATAATGTTTCAAGTTCTTTCACATGCACTGGTTCAAGCCTACAGTATATATATAAACCCCACATTTGCATCCTCACGATCCGTGGACTCGTCTATTTGCGGATTTCTCTTTGGAACATACATACACATTATTCACGGAAAATTTGCCCATTCGCGGTATTTTTCACTTGACAAATATTTACTAATTACTATATTTTCATATTTTCATGACTAAATGCACTGTTTTGATAAAACTATTGAAATACTTAGGTATAAACATTTTTAGAGTGGGTAAATCTAAATAAGTGCTCCGGCCGATTTTTAGTATAAATGTGTTTATACATTGAAAGAAGATACTAAATATGTTCTAACGAAGAAGGAAATTAGTGGCGGTAAGTCCTATCGGTCTAGAAAACACAACTTGAATATTTGCACCTACAGAAAAAAACCAAGTCCTTCATGTTGTTGTCTTTGTCGTATCACCTATTTTACTGAGCTCCTGTTCGTTCGTTTGTGTGCTGCGCAGTCTCAGATTGTCATGGGGAAACCACACCTTCCGAATGACATCACGAAAAAAACTCCAGCCAAAAAGTGACATTAGACAATATCCGATCGTAAATAAGCACGTTTCAGTTTTCTCTGAAACAAAAGAAAGCAGCGTTTTCAGCCAATGACAAATATTTTATGTTACCAAGTCGTTCATTTTTTCGGCAAATAAACCTATTTTCTCCAATTTAAGCGTTAATTGCACTAGTGCCATGAGTGAGTTAACAGGACCGTCTACAAGCTCCGATTTTGTTCCCCAGGAAAGTTTCCCCACAGTGTGTGAAAATTGTTACGTGAATTATAGAGATTTCACAAACTATTATTATGGGCATATGGAAAGGCTCGTAACATTTGCCCAAAATCACGGTTTAATCAAGAGTGAACACATTTGCCCGACATGTAAGGAAAAGTGCCGTCTTGACTTGAACAAAAAAGCCTTTCGATGCAAAGTGTGCAGGGAAGGTAGTGCCCATAAGGGGGGGTCGCAGGGGGCGAAGCCCCCCACTAGGCCTAGGTAGGGGTACGGCACCCTAGGTTAGGTTAGGTGGTTGTTTGGTTAGGTAGTACCCTGGAAATCACTTTTCTCCTGCTCCCCCCAACCCCAAAAAGCCCGGTTCCCACTGTGGTCCCCCAAGATTGTTAGATGGGAAAAAGGGTGTAATTGCTTGATGCCACCAATATTAATGATCAGTTTCAGCATAATCAATAAAAAATACATCGGGAAAATATATATTCTTCTGCAAACAAGAGACGGAGCTCTCCTTTAGATTTACCTCAGAGTGTTTTTTTTGTGTTTGAACTATCAAAATAGGCAGTTATAAGTGTTTTCAGAGGGGTTTTAAGTATTTGCGGATTTTAGCTATTCATGAGGGTTGTGGTACACATCCCCTGCGAATACGGGCATTTACTGTACATCCTTTTCTGTATTGTTCAGTCATAAAATTTAAGTAATGAACAATGTTGCTGTGTGGAAATCTTCCTAAGCATTAATATTATTTATGTAGGAGTAGGCCATAGGTTTTAGGAGTAGACTTGCATCCTGACTTAATGACCTTTTGCATAGTCCAGGAGTGGTTGGACTCATTATTTGGGGATCCAAGGGATCCAGGCTAACTTAGGCCATGACCTTATTTTACCATGGGCCTATACAGGGAACTGATAGCTAGGCTAGTAGCTTAACCTTTCACAATCTAATCAGTAGAGTTCAGAAGCTAACTGTGCACAGTGTGGAGCGTTGCTGCTGAGTATACCTCCTTGTAGTCACTTACAAAAGCCGGGTATTTACGATCAGGTTTACCTGTCAGTTCTGCTGCGGCTGTTCGACGGATGAGTGTCTGCATGAAAAGAGTTGAACTGTCAGGCAGACCATCAACTAGAGGTAATCGTCTTCAGTTCTCACCTCACCGTTGTCGTGGCAACAGTACATGGCACCGATAGAAATTCTGCTAGCTCTTGAGGAGGTGGAGCTATATAGACTACCTGTTGTGGCAATTCACGTAATACAGTACAGGCAGTCCCTGGGTTACGATGAGTCCGGCTTACGATGTTCCGAGGTTACAACGCTTTTCAAATATATTCATCAGAAATTATTTCCTGGTTTACGTTCCATGTTCCGGGGTTACAATGCCAATCCGACAGAAGAAATATGGCCACAAAATGGCAGAATAATCAAAATTTGTAGTTTTTTTTATGAAAAACAATAAAAATGCTGTTTACATCGTTTTCAATACACCCAGAGCATGAAAAGTAAGGTTTTCTTATGATTTTTTATTATTTTCGACAATTTTTGGCTTACGAAGATTTTTGGCTTACAACGCAGCGTAGGAACGGAACCCTTGTCGTAAACTGGGGACTGCCTTTAATAGGAAAGAGTAAAAAGGTGTAAAAAAGTATGGTCTAAACATTATCTATGAGAGAGTGATGTCTGTTCTTATACTATTAATGAACAATTGTTCTGACACGATATACAAACCATCGGTCCTTTACATTAAAAATTACTTATGGATGAAGCTGGACACGGTCGCTAAGCTCTTGAATAAGGTGGTTAGGCAGTAACTACTGTCAGGTAGGTGGGAATACCCGCCTGCCTGGACGTAAACATTCCAGTTTGTTTTTGGCCGTCATGCATTGCAGACGTGTTTTCAGATCTCATTGCCTGGCTGTCGTTAAGCTCTTTGTTATCCCAGTGGGATCTTTCTGTACTGTTGTGTATATGTTATGTGTGTTTGATATTTATTAATACAAATCCACAATTTGTGATAGCTTCATAAGCAGTCATTCTCCTGCGTCTGTGTCTTGGGTTTGACGGCCAAGGGCCTATTTAGAGGGACGTAACCGATTGGTAATGCTTCTCTTCTAGTAGCCCTTTCTTTAGATATTAAGGCATTCCCCTGTACTTTCAGAGATATTAGATTGAAATGTAATATCTTCGCTCCCCTACATTGACCTGGACATAAGAATTCACTCCCCTTCTTGGGCTGCCGAGTGTTGTTTTTGCCGCCTGCGCTATAGAGTTGCAGGGGGGAGAGATTACAGGCGTCGTCAGTAAGTTTTGCTTCCACAGCGTCCTTGGTGGCCTCCCCTGCTTCCCTCTCTCTCCCTGTAGGTTCTTCCTTATCTCTCCTCTGGTACAGATCTCTCTCCTTTGCCCTCTTCACTCGCTCATCAGGCGAAGACCGTGAGGGGGCCTTGGGTGGTCGGGCAACCTCTTCTAAGGGGCCTCCTCTTGCTGCGTAGGGCAGTTACCCTTGGAGTGAGAGGAGTCTCCCTCTACTAGCCATCTTTGCTTTTTCTTTCAGTTTGACAGTGAGCATCGCAGGCACAGCAGTACTTGGCTGGATCTCAGTTGGGATATCTTTGCATGAAGGAGTCCCGGCGTTCATTCAGTGTTGCTTCAGGATCAACCACAGTGCCTGGTTGGAATGCGCATAGTTCCACGTCGGGATCATTCCTTCCGACTGTTCCTGCCGATGTGGATTGATCGCTGTCATTGCTGGCCTTTGTGTATGCTGTGGCACTGCCTCTGGCTTATCTGTGGTCCATCTGCTCCTGCTGTTTCCTGTGTTATGCTCCTGTTGACTTGGCAACAGTCTCGGCAGCCCGTCCTGGTCTCCTGCTGCAGCTGTCCTGATCGTTCCTGTTGCTGCTGGTGATGTTCATCTGACATGCCTGGACATTGCTGTAGCTCGTGCCTTCCAAACCACTTCCGTAGCTCCTGCATCAGCTGTCCTGATCGGCCTGCTGCTTCTGGTGGTCGTGTCCTGAGCCACTTCCGTTGTGATTCTGCCTAGCTGCCCTGGAGGTTACGATGTTTCATGTCCAGCGTTCTGTAGAAGATGTCGGGGTGAAGGTGAAGGAAGTCGCCCTGTGGAAGTAGCCACTGCCTTCTTCAACTTTTCTTTGATTTCTTCTTCTGCTGCCTCTTCCCTTCCTCTCCCGAGGTTCGAAGGTTGGGGGGTGAGTCCCAGGAACCAGATAGACCTTTGTTGACCAAAGGAAAAGAAGGCTGCTTCTTTCCCCTTGATGCCCTTGGATGTCTAGGGACTGCCTCCTTCTGAGGAGGCAGCGGGTCTCTTGTTGGCTCTTCCCAACCTTCGGGTTAGGGAACCGATTCACATACCCCTGGGTATTGTGTTTTGGGAGCTGCGGGCGCACAGACCTCGGTTTGCGATCCCATTCCCAGTCCTAGAGGTTCCGCCTCTTAAGACGGGTGCTGCTTCGGGCGCTTGTCTGTGAGGTGCTTCGAGTGCTTGAGATTCTATGGAATATCGAGTATCCTGATCTGGTCTGGAGAGTACTCTCCCCGCCCCAGTTCAGGAGCAGTGCAAGAGAAAGGGCCGAGGCACCTGGGTTTCTCAGCTCTTGCTGCCAGCACTACAAGCACTCCCTGTTTGCTTACCAATGCTCCGTTGGGTTCCCAGCCTGGTGTCTCGATCCTATCAGTTCGAACACCAGAAGAAGCAGGGAAGAGATTCCCTTCAGGAGTCATGTGGGACTTCGTAGGGACTGACACTCTTCTGGGAGACAGTTTCTTGTTGGCTCTTCCCGCCCTTGGGCAGGAACCGATTTGCATTCTCTTGTGGGGTCTGGCGTTTCGTGGGCCATGAGGCTGCACCCTCATTGCCAGTCTTAGAAGCCTGCGTCTAAGACTGGTTCTCTGCCTGTCTCTTCTCGATTTCTTAGGAAACCGAAAGCAGCCGCTCCCGATTTTTGGGAGTCTTGTATGTCGCTCGAATTCTATGAATCATGAGTGCTCTCCTGACAAGAGGCACAGGATGAGAGAAAGTACTGAGATTCAGTGCCAAGATGCCAGGTGCCTCGATGCCCCACCAGCTGCTTCGCTTCCTTGGCCCGGTTTGCATCCTTGTGTCTTCAACCTTAGGGTTCAAGCATGCAGGATAGCAGACAGAATTCCCCTTAAACCTTCTTCTTGAGGGGCCTCAGAGGAGTTTAGAGTTCAGAAAACTAGCACTAGTTCATGGCAGACAAGTTCCGCCCTGTCCAGTTCCAATTGTGTTCGCACGATTGGTTCGGCTTGCTTGGCTTGCCCACCCCGTCCAGCCCCTGGTTGCGCTTGCGAGACTGGCTTGGTTCGGTTCGGCTCCCAGTCCACTGCATACCACCCAGTCTGGATCACATTCACGTGATCAGCTCAGTTCGGTGTGGCTTGGCTCGGCCCCGCTCAGGCTTTCCAAATCGGGTTCGCGGCTTTGTTCGAGTTAACTTTCTGCTCTTCCCAGGAAAGCTCTTTGCCATGGCACAAGCACTCTTCTTCACCCGTGTGGCAGTAATCTCCTTCAGTTGATTATCTCTCGCGGTCCACTTCTCCTGCTGGTCTTACTGGCAGGACAGGTAGGGGTACTCTTTCTCCTCACTTGTTCTCTTTCCCTCTCGGTTGTTCCGAGAGGTGTGAGAATGGACAGAGAGAGCTCTGACGAATTTGTCTTTCTTCGGAGATCGGCTGCCTGGCATGCTTTGGGTGTCGGTCCCTGATTGTCTCGTAGTACAACCAGGTAGCCGAGAAGGGTTTCGTGGGATCTGTCAAGGTCTCCCTCCAAGGAGAGAGGTACAGGAGTTTTGCGCTTTGGAAGCAGCGAGGGTCTTCCTCTTGAAGTTGCGATCGCTCTCGTTTTTCAGAGAACTTCATGCCAATTTGTTAGCACGAGGATCCTCGGGACAGGACCGTGGCTCCCCCAATGAATAATCCTCATCACTCGCAACCCTTGCAGTTCCCGAGGGGCCGAGAGTTCAGGGGCTGCCGTGGCCCTTGCTTGCAAGAGCTTTCTCGACCAGATGAATACTTTTCTTCAGACAAGGAGTTCATTCAGGTCGACACACCAAGCTTCTCCCCCACCTTGGCAGAGTACAAATTCTTCTTACCTCGGAGGGTCTTGCCGACTGCAGGTTGTTCTGACTGTCTCACCTGGACTGGGTTCTCTCTCTGCTTCTCCTTGCTGTGAAGGGTATTCTCTTCTGCAACGAGAGGTGGCGATCTTGGAGGGAACCTGCTGGTTTCCCCCAGGCAGTCTCCTGATGGATCCACAATCCTTCATTTTTAGGCATTCTCTCCTCGGATATGACCATTCCTGGAAAGAAAACTGCCTTCTGGAGATTCCTCCTGTCCAGGGGTGGGTCTTCCTATACCAGACGGCAATTTGTGTGCAGTTCTAGTGCTAAGAAGAACGACTTTGTCCTAATTCGGATCTCCGGTTTCGTAAGTCCTGAGTTGGCTCAACCCTTAGGAACAAACTTTTTCTTGGTTCTGCCTTTCTCTTTCAGAGATTTGCCAGATACTGCGGTAATCAAGGATCGTACCAGAGCACTGCCTTGTCCTTTGAACAATGGCCAATACCTTTGGGTATTAGTCATCTTGGCTCGACCTTGAGTTCTAGCCAGTCCCCCTTCAACTCCTAAGAAGTCCCAGGCTTCGGAAGAAGATCGCCCTCTTCTTCCCTTCTGGGAAAGTGCGCATAACTGTGTTTCTTTCCACCCACTCTTCCATAAGGGAGGAGGGCAGAAGGGAAGAGAGAAAGAAGTATTGACTGGGAAGAAGTTCTCCTACTGCAGATGCCTAGATGAAATGATACTTATTGAGTCTCTGGAGCTGGCAGCGACATTGCTGAGACCTGGGAATGGATTCCTTCAGAAGTATCTATTTCCCTTAGGTCTTGGTAATTCTTTTCATCAAACATCCATCCCATTTCCTCTCCCGTGCTCCCGATAGGGGAAATGCCAACCCGGCTAGAGCTAATCATCTTGGTATCCTGTCATCTTGCAGAAGCTTCCCCATGGTGGAAAGTGGAGGTCTGCTTCCATCCCTCTATCCCTCTTTCCTCTTTGAAATATGAGGAAAGAGTTAGACTAATGCTTGATTGAAGGAACCTTCGAATATGCTTGCATATTCCCCTCACATTGTGTATCTGCTTGCGGATTCACCGATCGAGGAATAGACGCACACCTGTAAGACTTTGTCTTGAAGGTGTATGACTGAGATGATTAATACCTTCTCATCAACATCTTGGACTCAAGGCAACCTTTTGGCCTTCCGAGAATTCAGGATGAGTTTTGCGACGCTCAGTGGTTTTGTTGAACAACAAAACCACAGTAGTGGCATTTGTTGACAAACAAGAGGGAATTGTTTTTTCCTCCTGTTTCATCTGTGTACATTTGCAGGTACTCAGGTGTTATATAGTGCACTCGATAGCTCAATTAGCCAGATGCATTCCCGGTGAGACCACCTTGACGTGGTGAGGGGGCTCTTGAACCCCAGGAATTTGTTTCCGGGTTTGAGTCTAAGAGTCTCATATACTATTACACATCTCTTTGGACTAAATTTGTGGAATTTTCCACTTTTGCTAAAATTTATTGGGCCTGTTAAATAGGAAAAGATATCATAGCTGGGATTGGGTTTGTATCCGAAGCTAAATAGTGAGAACTGTGGTAGGATCATCAGCCACTTTATAATGTTCGGACCTGAGAGATATCAGATTGATATTTCAAGGACAAAACTATTCAGCAGGGCTGGGCCATGGATTCCAGGGGGGTCTGGTTCTGGGAATAGGACTCTCGGCATTCTTTCTGGTTTTGTTGATTAGGGTGGGGATGATTGTATTCTTGTAATACTCTTGGTCCTAGCAAGCAGGTTTGGCTTACACTAGGGCCACTCAAATCGTATTGTGCCATCCCCTGTGGGGTAGGGTAGAGGGGTGGACATTTGGGAGTCGGCTCTCACTTGTGCCATTATTGGAAGAATAAACCCCATGAAAGGCTAATGATATCTTTTTAAAGTTTTCAGGTTTATTATTATTTTTTTCCTATTCGATCTTCATGAATAGTAATAATAAAGAGTCAAGTACCCCTAGGCCCTCTGATGATACTGTTTTGGCACAGATGACGGCCTCTGCACCCACCTTGGAGATTGAAAATTCTCCAAATGTTGACGACCCATGCGAGAAAAAGGATAGGAACCATTCTCCTTTGAGCCAGATGTTTCTGTGCCTGTGTCCCTATCAAAAAAAGGAGCAAAAAATAGTTCAAACCTTTTCAACTATGGGCCCTTTGGAGCCTAAAAGAATAAGCAAAAGAAAATATAGACCTGACTCAACCTTGGTTCACTTTGTCAAACTGGTCAAGGTTTTTGAATAAACAAGCTGACCAAGATATATTCCTTATTAAAATTGGAAAATTACTTGTTGAACTGATGCCCATCACAAGAGATGAGCTTAAGACAAAATAAAAAAAGGGAATGGTTGGTTGAAACAACAACCAGAATCCAGTCAGAAAGTTATCAAAACATTAAAAACATAGAGAACATAAATATAAGCGTTACAAGGCATGATACCATGAACAGTGTACAAGTCACAGTGATATTACCAAATCTAGAAGAAATACAAAATAAATCGATGTTTGTAGATTCATTACAGAAAAGATACAACAGTGTTGGAGACTGCAAACTATATGAGGTCCCAAGCAGGAAAGACAAAAATAAATCTATCAAAATGGCAAAAATAAAGTTCAGTGGCCAAACCTTCCCCTGGAAAATTAAAATACTGGGATTAAACAGGGAAGTAAGACCTTATGTTCCCAAACCCATGCAATGCAAGAACTGTTGCAAATATGGCCATACAGCCATTAAATGCAGAATTTTCCCAGATGTGCCTATTGCAGTTCGCAAGAACATAAAACACGCTGGGACTGTGGTCAACCAAAATTGCATAAATTGTGGCCTAGAACATCATGCCTGATCTAAAACGTGCATTCTATATTTACAATACCGAATTTAAACTATTACAAGAATGAACTGGAATGTCAATCAGGGAAGCAAAGCTAGAACTAAAAATGAGAGCATTGAATGACCCAGCTAAGAAATTTAGGTATGCAGATACTTCAAAATCAAACAATACCCAAACTTAAGTGAATGACAATAAAAATTGTTAAAAATCACTAAAAAAAATACTTGATCAAAAGAACTCTTCTATGGAGATTTCTTACAACAATGACATTATCACAGTTGGCAATAGATTTACCTCCTTACCAGAAATAGATACGAATATTGACATAGAGAAAGGGGAAAAAGAATTAAAATCTGAAGCCTGGGCCGGAAGGAAAATTGGATTGTTTATATCCAGGCAGTGCCTACCGGACAGTGGTTACTGCCTAACTGCCTTGTTCAAGAGTTTAACAGTTTTTTCCAGCTTCACTGTAAATAATTCCTAAATGTAAAGGACCTCAGGTTTGTATAGGTAGGAAAAATACAATTTACATTTAAAAATTTATGATATTCCATTCCATTCCATTCCATACATTGTTCAGAAGCAAAAATCTTTCAAGTTGCATGCAGTGCAAATATGATGGCTGAACAAGTTGAGCTCTTGAGTAAAAATGTCAGAACCCAGATTGTTCTTGAATTTCTTTTATATTGTAAGATGAGTAAATATTGTATCTCATTATCAAATGTAGGTTTTATAGATCTTTCCTTAATTCAGATTTTCAGATATTGAACGTAATTTAAAATATACTGTATGTATCATTAGATTGAAAAGGGTATTGTCTTGCATGGTGATGAGAATGGATTTCTGAAATGTTGGATTTGTATACAAATAAACAAGAGATAATTTCTGATCTTGCCATCCTATTTAATGTTACAATTAACTAGCCAGCAGCAAAAATCTTACTTGTTTTACATATCTCTTAGACATGAGTGAATACTGTATACTCATTGCATATATATAAGCACAGTAAACACATTTAGAGTAAACACCAGATCAGATGGCTTCAAGAGTTAGTTCATGTTACTCTATTTGAAACCAGCTTAATAGAAACTTCAGTTACTTTCCATTACTGTAACCTTAATTTGTATAACCAACATCCGATCGTTCCCCATTACAATAGCCTGAAAACTTGCCTATCACAGATCTACTCAGAAGATAAATACTGTAGCTACTCAACATTAGTAAAGAAAAGTTATTAGTAGATTTTAGAAGAAATTTTGCGTAGATGCAAACTTTAGTTAACAGTTGGCAAGATACATCTTGCTTTCCAGATACAAGTGAATAGGGGAGATTTAAGCAGGAATTGGTTGCAGAGGCTTCACACTACTGTAGTTATATTTAAAAGGAAAAACTGAAGACAGATTGCTTGAGAAATTAGTGTAATTTAACAAGGCCAGTGAAGAAAGGTATCTGAAAAGCTGTGGTTTGTATTAATGGAACAAAAGTAGTCTTTTTTTATATACGTAACTTACCAAGTACTGTAATTACATAGCCTATGTTTCTAATTCGTGCAGCAGCTAAAAATTTTTCATTTACGGTAGCGTTCTATTGTTTTAGTGTGGGTGACAAGGCCCCGCCCACTTTTGGGGAAGGATAGGTACAATACAGCTGAAGGGCTCAATTTGTTTCTGCTAGTTAATGACTGAACTTCAGTTGTCTCATGCAGCTTTGGTTTGAGTTTGGTTGCCAGATGGTTGTTCTTAGTCTCCATTTGTTGACATATTCTTTGATTTTGGTAGCATTCACACTATTTTCAGATAGCTTAGTTTATTTTAGACCTATTTTTTCACAATTTACGACTTTTCTCGACGATGTGTGACACCAGTGCTTCTAGTATCCGGTTTTGCAGCAAAGGCTGCAAAACTAGGTTGACGAAGGCGTCTTATGATTCCCACACACTCTGTAGCAATTGTAGGGGACAGACTTGTTCGATTGACTTGACTTGTATTGAATGCAGGGACTGGGATCAGGGAAAGTGGAAAACATTAAAATCTCATTTAGATAAGTTAGAGAGAGACAGAAAAAGGAAGGCAACTGTAAGAGCTGAAGCTAGGAACGTAGCTGGCAAAGAGCATACTCCTAAATCGGGAGTAACCGATTTACCTGTTCTGCCTTTACTCCTACTGCTGTTTCCCCCTTAACCAGCCCCTAGACAAAGGTCACTGTCAAACTCCCATGCACCAGGGAGGAGGCATACTGGTAGCCCAAGGGAGGTCCGTGGGGTTTGCCCATGGGTAGGTGCCCCCTCAACCAAGCCTGTTGAGCGGTCCCAGGACTCGGTGGACAGCCGCTGGAAAGGTGTCCAAAAGGAAGTGCATGGACTTTCATCTAGTTTGTCAGATTCCGGCTTGGATAAGAGGCGCCGAGGGCACTTTTACAAGGTATCTCGTCCTTTGAAGAGGTACGTATCGGTTACAGACGCTCTTCTCCGCCTCCCTGCAAGCATGTGAAGGAACCAGAGCATAGTCCTCAGCCGACCTTTAGTTTCTGGGCCAGCCCAGAATGAGTATCTCCTGAACACCAGTGTTTGTCGCGCAAGCGCCTGTCTAGCTCATGCAAGTACCCAGCGGATTCAGAGTACCCAGTGCCTGTGCCCGAGCACCCAACACCACCTGTCAAGCGCCCGGCGCCATCTCTACAATTGACTTCCACGTTCACTCTTGGTCCCCATGCAGCATGATTTTTCGATGGATCCCATTCAGTGCTGTGATGGCTGGTTTTGCCACCACTCAGTACTCAATACTCAAAATGTACTAATAGTGTTCAAACACAGATACTAAGTCCACGATAGGTGGAATAGCACTAATAAAAAAGATGTGCAAAAATCAGTTCAGGGGGTTAAACAAAACGCCAAGAATAAAAACTTACTAAAACACCAAGAATAAAAACTTAATTTAATACATAAATAACCAGATAGAAGTTACACCTGAACCTCACAATTACATCAAATTAATGAATAACTAACACCCTTAACTAATTAATGACAATAACAAACACACTCCTACTACTAAAGATAGCCTGCAACACAATTATCCACAAAAGAAGGGGGTTCAGACAGGAGGAGGCAAACAAAAAGGAGGAATAACCTGACCAATACACTCTAATAAGTCCTAAGGTGGTGTTTCTCCGTTTCTCAATAATTGGCCGTGATCTCTTCAAAAATAAAATCTCTGCGTCCAGAGATTAACATAGGAAAATGTCAGGTCACGGCTCCCAGCAATGGGGAATGAATATGGCGTGTTCTGCCAATCAGCACAGATAGCAGGGACAGTCCAAAGATCCGTTTAAGGTCCCTACACCGTGATCAATAATATATAATATTAACCCTTAAACGCTGACTGGACGTATTGTAAGTCGACTAAAATTGTCTGTCGGGTGATGAGTGGACGTACCATACGTCGACTACAAAAAATTTCAACCTTTGGTCAACTTTGACTCGACCGAAATGGTCGAAAAACGCAATTGTAAGCTAAAACTCTTACATTCTGGTAATATTCAATCATTTACCTTCATTTTGCAACAAATTGGAAGTCTCTAGCACAATATTTCGATTTATGGTGAATTTTTGAAAAAACTTTTTCCTTACGTCTGCTCGGTAACGCTGCCAAAAATTTCAGAAATTCTTTCGTCATTTTGTCGTAAATTTTGCACCATTTTATATTAGCTGTTACATAAAGTTTTATGTATGAAAATGTGTGCAATTTCATTTAAAATACAACAAAAAATAACCCATGGTTGTAGCTTTTATCAGTTTGGAAATATTTTCATATAAATCACAATGAGTGCCAAAATTTCAATCTTCGGTCAACTTTGACTCAACCGAAATGGTAGAAAAACGCAATTGTAAGCTAAAACTCTTACATTCTAGTAATGTTCAATCATGTACCTTCATTTTGCAACAAATTGGAAGTCTCTAGCACAATATTTCGATTTATGGTGAATTTTTGAAAAAACTTTTTTTTCCCCTTTGTCGTAATGTTTGCACCATTTTATATTAGTCGTTACATAAAGTTTTATATATGAAAATGTGTGCAGTTTCATGTAGAATACAACAAAAAATAACTCATGGTTGTAGCTTTTATCAGTTTTGAAATATTTTCTTATAAATCACGATAAGTGCCAAAATTTCAACCTTCGGTCAACTTTGACCCAACCGAAATGGTCAAAAAACGCAATTGTAAGCTAAAACTCTTACATTCTAGTAATATTCAATCATGTACCTTCATTTTGCAACAAATTGGAAGTCTCTGGCACAATATTTCGATTTATGGTGAATTTTTGAAAAAAAAACTTTTTCCTTACGTCCACATACGGTAACTTCGGCGAACATCTCAGAAATTCTTTCGTCACTTTGTCGTAATGTTTGCACTGTTTTATATTAGTCGTTACATAAAGTTTTATATATGAAAATGTGTTCAATTTCATGTAGAATACAACAAAAAATAACTCATGGTTGTAGCTTGTATCCGTTTTGAAATATTTTCATATAAATCACGATAAGTGCCAAAATTTCAACCTTCGGTCAACTTTGACTCAACCAAAATGGTAGAAAAATGCAATTGTAAGCTAAAACTCTTACATTGTAGTAATATTCAATCACGTACCTTCATTTTGCAACAAATTGGAAGTCTCTAGCACAGTATTTCGATTTATGGTGAATTTAAAAAAAAAAACTTTTTCCATACGTCCACGCGTGGTAACTCGGCCGAACATCTCAGAAATTCTTTCGTCACTTTGTCGTAATGTTTGCACCGTTTTATATTAGTCGTTACATAAAATTTTATATATGAAAATGTGCACAATTTCATGTAGAATACAACAAAAAATAACTCATGGTTGTAGCTTTTACCAGTTTTGAAATATTTTCATATAAATCACGATAAATAGAAAAAATTCTACCTTCGGTCAACTTTAACGCGACCAAAATGGTAAAAAACTGCAGTTGTAAGCTAAAACACTTACAGTCTAGTAGTATTCAATCAATTACCTTCATTTTGCAACAAACAGGAAGTCTCTAGCACAATATATCGATTTATGGTGAATTTTAAAAAAAAAATTTTTTTTACGTCCGCGCGTTACGAATTCATGCATCATTTTGTGATATTTTCTCTGTGTTGCTTTGATCGTTTTACAATTTGTTATATACCAAAATCATCGCAATTTAGTGTACAATACAAAGAAAAAAAATAACTCGTTAGCTTTAACCGTTTTCTCACAGCGCGATTTATATACAATTATATATGAAATTTTTTTTCGCTATGTCATATATTTCAATATTTATATATGATAATGATATTTTTTTTCATTTCTGATGGTTGCATACTAAACTTCAGGCAATGACAAAAAAGGAGCCAAAAATGAACTCTTAATCTTAAAAACTAAGCTTGCTGTGATTTTTTGAAAGAAACCTTTTTTCTGCTTCGGCGCTAACTCCCGAACGCCGCTGGCATACATCAGACACTTTGTAAATAGAGGCTCGGTGTTTAAGGGTTAATATCACCATACCTTGGCTCAGAGAGGCCCCCTCGGCTGTATAACTAAGCAAGGAGGAGCTGGAAATATGTGGCAGAAAAATTCTGGTGCTTCAAGTAAATCCAAATATATCGGATGATTCAAGCAGCTGGCCAATATCATTCCACTCTATAAGATTGCTCAGAAACGATTCCCGTTTGGCCAAAAGCACCACCAGGAAAAACACAGAGCCACCTCCACTCACACACCATATATGAAAAAAAACAAAACAGCCATTAGCAAAAAGTTTGAAACACACAAACCACCGGAGAGAAGGAGAACGAGCTAACAGACTAATACAGTATTTAACACTCAGGTTTAATCAATAATAATGTAAATCAAACAAATGACAACAAGATGACAGCGCCGACTGGGCGAGATCATGCGTCTGCTTCAGAAGAACTTGCAATAACAGTAACCCTCATGACTTGTCTCCTTCGCCGATTTCTTCGGATGAGGAGGATTTAGACCAGGCTCCTTCTCCAGTGCCTTTCAGTAACTTTCTTAGATAGACCATTTGCTGGTTGCTTTTCCATCCTTTTTCTCACCAGCTGCCCCCAGCTTCTCCTGCCTCCACTTTTTATATGAGGAATCAGCCTGGAGAGGTCTCCAGGATCCCTAAAATGGTTTTTTCTTCCTTATCCAGGAAAGCCTTGAGAGAGATGGAATTTTGGCTCTCGGACAGGAGAGAGCAGGGCAAGTTGGCCTTCTGCACCCTTCCCCACTTGTCTTTTGGCTAAGAGATATCAGGCATACACTGCAGGAGAAGCTCTTTCCTTGGGAGTTGCTGCCCCCTCCCAGGGGGACTTCTGCTTGATCAACTTGAATAGACGGTCAGCTTTTGCTTTGGCCAAGATCATGTTTTCAGCCAACGAACTTTACCACCTTGTAAAGAGTATGTTTAAAGTATTTGAAGTCCTCAGCTTTCTGGAATGGACTGTGGGTGCACTGGCGAAGAAAATTGAAGACTCTGAAGGTATGGCAGAGGATTTGTGTGCAGACTGGTTAGGAGTTCTATCCTGCACCCATAAAGCCATTAGGGACGGCTCCATGAAAGTGGCTTCATTATTTACTATGGGGGTCCTGAAGAAGCAGGAACTTTGGTGTTTTTACACCACCAAAGGAGTAACTTTGTCCCAGAAGTCTGTGCTTCTTTTTTCATCTTTGGACCGTATGCACCTTTTCCCTCAAGCCACAGTCCAAGAGATAACATCAGATCTGCAGAAGAAACGAACACAGGATCTGGTAGCCCAGTCAGCCAAGCGGTCCAAGGATCAACCATCATTTAATGTTAAGTTGGCCTCTCCTTTGCAACAGCACCCCTTTCGGGGCAGTAGGACAAGGTTTCAGTCCAGACCTCGCTCCAATTTGCGTGCAACCCATCCAGTCGAGAAGGCTTCCTCAAGACCTTCCTCTCGTAAGTGAAAGTCCTGTTGGAGCCTCAATCAGTAGAATAAAGTAAAGAAAGGGGCAGATGGTGTCGAGTGGGAATATGTTAGGTTACTCAAACAAAAATTCTTAACACTAATTTATTCTTAAAACTAACTTAAAAACTAATAAAGTTTGGTGTCCTTTACCTTTAGGAGGTCAAAACTAAAAAAAAAAAACAATATGTAACAGTACAAACAAACACACAGAACTTCGGTTTACTTAGAAAAAAAAAAGTCATGTATAAGAAGTTCCAAAAACTTAACAACTAACTTTCACTCGTCAGTCCCACTCATACACACAACAACTCTAACTCTAGAAAAAAACCAAATTTACAAAAAACAACAATGGATATACTGTATATATATATATATATATATATATATATATTTGTGTGTGTGTGTATGTACGTATTTATGTATATGTATATAGTATTCATGAGAGACTCTTCTATTCACGGATTTCTCTGTGGAACATATATACACATTATTCAAGGAAAATTCACCCATTCATGGTATTTTTCACTAAGAAATATTCACTAATTACTATATTTTCATATAATTTTCATGACTAAATGCACTTTTTGTGGTGATAAAACTATTAAAATACTCAGGTATAAGCATTTTTAGAGGGTTTTTTTCTTGTGTTTGAACTATCAAAATGGCAGTTCTAAGTGTTTTTAGAGGGGTTTTAAGTATTCGCGGATTTTAGCTATTTGCGAGGGTTGTGGTACACATCCCCCGCGAATATCGGGGCGTTTACTGTACACCCTTTTCTGTATTGTTCAGTCATAAAATTTAAGTAATAAACAATGTTGCTGTGTGGAAATCTTCCTAAGAATTAATATTATTTATGTAGGAGTAGGCTATAGGTTGTAGGAGTAGACTTGCATCCCTTGTTAAACCAAACCCATTTGATTAAAAAATGTAACTAAAAAAAAAAAACTACCACAGTCCAGTCCTCCGTGTACCAGTGGGAGCCAGGCCCCCACACTTTTGGGAGAAATGGGATGCCAGAGGTGTAGATCAGTCCTGAAAGAGAGATACTCCATCCCATTCAGGGAGAATCGTCCCTTAGTGTCAACGCTCTTTGCATTGACAGCCTACTCAGTAGGCTCCGAGAGGTTTTTGACCCTTGCAGAAGAGGTATCGTCTCTTCTCGTGAAAAGAGCTGTAGAGGTGGTCGAAGATGTCAACACTCCAAGTTTTTATAACCGCACTAAGGTACTACATACATAGAACCAAAAGGATCAGAGGTCCCTCTAGTAAGCTCTGGTGTTCTGTGAAGAACTTTTCCAGACCCCTTTCCAAGAACGCAATGTCATTCTTTTTAAGAGATGCCATCTTTGAGTCGCACTCCAGAATTCGGAAGGACCTTTTTCCAGTTTTGAGAGTCAAAGCCCTCGAAATTAGAGCTGTTGCCACCTCGTTGGCTTTTAAACACAATATGTCTTTATCTGTGGTTCTCCAATCAACTTTTTGGAAGTGTAAGTCTGTAGCTGGCATGGTGTTGTGGGAGGAAGCATAGGAGTCTTGCTCCTATTCTATCTCTTTTGCCTTGATGTAGGCTGTTGAGTTCTTTGGGGAGCCTGGGGGTACTGTGTACTTGGAGTACCCACCAGTCTTTTTAATAGATGGGTAATGGTTTTAACTGTGTGTAGGTGACGGCATTGTCTGGTTGTCTTTTATTATGGTACTACATCCAAGGCAAAGGCACTCTTTTAAGGTTATGCTAGCTGTTGGATTACTCTTTGAGCTGCATAACCTCCACTTAAACTTTGTAGCAGTCAGAATACTCCTACGCTACGAGGCTCACACTGATGTAGGGGCGCTCCACGGCTACACTGCTGTGCCACTACTGTATAGTTAAGATGAGTGCCAACCAGAAGCTGTATCTGTCTGCAGCAGCTCTCTTAACTGGTAAGGGTACAACAAGTATTTTAACCAATTCTAGCTAGCTTTTTTGTTTTCAAATTCCTTTCTTCGCTAAAATTTGGGGATTGAAGTATGTCCATGCATCCCACCTCCTGTCAATATGGGATTCAGCTATGTAATTACTTGGAAAGTTATATATAAAAAAATTACATTTTTATAATAAAGTAAAGTTTTATATATACTTACCAAATAATTACAAATTAGAGCCACCCCTCCTCCCTTTCATAACATTGAGGGCATAAACAAATTGATCTCCTCAGCTGTGTTGTACCTATCCTTCCCCAAAAGTGGGTGGCGCCTTGTCACCTACACTAAAACAATAGAATGCTACCACAAATTTCAGATTTTTGCCTGCTGCGCAAATTAGAAACATAGGCTATGTAATTATTTGGTAATTATATATAAAACTTTATTTTATTGTAAAAATGTCATTTTTAGTATTTCTTACTTATTGATAAATAAGCCATTGTTAACAATAGTATTTTGGCAGAAAGTAAAATAGTATTAGTATGTATTTTATAAGAATTCACAATCTATCTGGGGAAAACTGTGACCACTTTTTGTGTCTACCCATAATTCCAATTACCTCATGATTTATATGGAAAACTGAAGGCTCTGTTTCTTCAGTAAAAAATACATTTTTAAAGATTTTGATAATTCATGTAATATTTTTCCATCTTTAACTTCAAGTTCATTAATTTCAAGTCACATATTTCACCTTAATTTTGAATATAGCACTGTGGGCATCAAATATCCTTTTACAAAGAATGATAGATAAATATTAGATATTTTTATTTCAGGCCTAAAATGTTACTTTATAATTTCAGCAACTTACTTGCTGTTGAATCGCATTTGTTTGCATAGCCAGTACGTTATAAGATCATTGCACACTTTAGATATGTTACCCTGTTTACACTATAGAATACAATAATTTTTTAATTGTGTTTGTTTTTTACTAAAGTTGATTTTGTTTTAACTGATTTTTGGTTTCAGGTGGTCATTGTATGCTGTTAGTGGTAAACATTCTTTCCACTACAATTAATGTGTGGTTCATACTCGTAGCCCAATGTGCTAAATTTCTTTGATGTTAGGATAAAATTATTCATGAAAATTGATTGAAAGCATCCTGTCATTTTCGTGCTAATGAGATTAAATTTCAGTGTGTCTCCTTTCTTTGATTTGCCTAATTGTTGGTGGCACTTTTGTTGCAGGGAGTGATTGTAGGTTACCTTGGAAAGATGCCGGGGTAAGTCGGCTACACCTGAATTTTAATGTTTATGGTTTATATACTAATTTTGCAGTGTGGGTGTATTCTCTGACTGTTATGTGACCCTTGTTTTTATGTACCTCTTTCATGTGGGCCCCTAGTTACATCAAGTCATACCGGACTACCACTTACTACTTGCAATTGCTAAAGTAGACATTTTGACATGGTTTCACATTGTAGGTGGAAGCCCAAATTTGCTTCCGTTTTTTATATGCACTTGTTTATGTCATTATCATAAGGAGACTGTCAGAAAAAATTCCATTATGCTAGTGCTACACTCTGCACGGTTTCACTTGCAGTAGGTATTAGGAACACATTGACTTTTAAGTATTTATTTTACTTATGCTTACGTAGAACAGGGTATGGTATGTCTGTTACTATACAGTATATTATTCCTGTAAAGAGCATGTTTTATACACCGTCCTCACTGTGTGGTTTGTCTCTTGATTTGATGAATATGTAGAATCAAGTTGTTATCATTGACTTTATTTTGTTTGTTAGGGACAACTGTTTTCATGTACTGTGCAGCTGCCAGGGATTGCAGATACTGTCTTAATGTATAAGTATTGCTAGGAAGAATGTTAATTCAGACTTTTTTAAAATAATTATGTAGTTTTATTTATATTAAGTAGTATTCTTTGAGAACAAGGGCCTATTTCAGTGGTTTAAGTACAGTTGTATGTAACTGAAGGAAATAATCCTGGGTTTTACAGGTGGAGACTATTATTAGAAGTTCATGTAGCTTTACCTTACAGCAGATATTTTAGGTGGCCTCTTTTTTTAGTGTAGTAATTAAATTCTGTACATCAAAGTATAAACAAGTTGTTTGTTGTATGACAATACAACTATTGGTGGACTAGTGTAGATTATAAAGTATGTAATTGTATACAGTACTTTAAACAAACAATGACCTTAGATGCAGTAGAACAATCCTATCAACGAAGGGCCCACAGATGAAATTTCTTGTTGCTTCTTTTTATTTCTAGTTTATCTAATATAGCTATAATTGGTTTAGGTCTATATTATAAAGATTTAAGCCTTTAGAAATTAAATAAGTAACTATAACATATCAAAACTTAAAAAAACAAACATTGAATTATTGATGGTCTCCATCAAAGTCTTAAAGTACTCTTTTAATTTTACTAATCCCATAACTGATGTTTAAAAGATCAATAATCTAACTTGGGATTTAGCCATAAGATTTTAGTTTATTCTGCTAGAAATAAAGGATGAAAATAATGTCTCTCTTAATCATAATAGACAATGGCTGCACTTCTGTTTAACCCTAGGTTTAGATGGCCACTATAATTATTTCTGCATTTGATAAAACAGTAGTTTAGAGAACTAGAAGAGCTTCTTTATCACGTAGCTTTCAAGTCTGTGACTTGTATATTTATTTTATTTTTTAACGGAAGTTGCATCATAATGCTATAAGTTGTTTATGCTGAATATTTTTTATTGTTAAGGAGTAAGGTTGTGGCTTTGTTGTGAGTTATTAAGTGTGAACCCCTTAGCATGTAACACAGTAATCCTTGCAGTTGTTCATTGTTTGGAAAGAATGTACAGCATATTCATATAGGAAGATGCCAGTGAGCATGGAAGATTGGCACCCATTTGAATGGTGTTGCTTTGAGCAAGACTATTGTTCTGATTATCATCAGCATTTTCTGATGATCCAGCTTTGCTGAAGTCTTGTATGCCATAAATGTCAGAGTAAATGTTACCAAAGGACATTTTCAGCTTGGTAAAGTCAGATAAAAAGAGCTTGAATTCCCTTTGGTATGTTGATCATAGGTACTATACATACACACCATAGTTTTACAAAGGCATTTAAGCCAGTGCTAATTGCGAAGGAGCATGAGGAAAGAAGGAATACCTTTTCAAGATTTGAGGGGGTAGTAACCTGCTGGTGTAAGCTGTCTGCAGCATGTGCATGTGCAGTATGCAGCAAATGAATGCAGATTTATGTTTTATGTGATACAGTAATGTAAGCAGTTCAGAAACTACTCAGTTGCATTCAACTCAAAATATATTTGGGATAAGGTCATATAAAGATTAGGATCAGAAGAGTAAGGAAAGAGCATGACAGAGAAATGTTTGTACAGAGGAAAGGGGATGCAATGCTGTGTGGAAATTATAAAGAGATAAGATTGCTTGAATATGCCATGAAAACATTGGAGGGGTCGCTAGAGGGAAGAATCCCAAATTGATAAGTGTCAGTTTGGCTTCTTGCCAGATAGGTCAATAACAGGAATAGTCTTTATAAGTTGACTGCAAAAAAGTACCAGATAAAGAAAGAGGGGTTATATCACATATGTATTTTGTTGATGTTGACAAGGCATTTAACAAGAGTATCAGGACAAAGTACCATATTAGATGGACATTCAGAAGGCAGTGGTTATTGTACCATAACAGTGCCTGCTTGAAGGTTTTGGCAGGTTTAACAGAGGAACATGTTATAAATACTATTGGTGCCCCTCAAGGATCAGACCTGGGTCCTTTGCTGTTTGTTTCGATAGTAAAGAGGGAAGCCACAAAGGAGTGTAGAAAGGGAGTCCCTTGGAAGCAATAAATGCAGATGATCTGTTAACAGAATTGCTGGAAGAAGGTAAAGGCAGTCCCTGGTTATCAACGGCCTCAGTTATCGGCAATCTGGTTTTACGGCGCTTGTCTAGCGATGATGATAACCGGATTTTCAACACCGATTCCCGGTTATCAGCTCCAATCTCCAGTTATCGGCGGCGCTGATCCTCGGTTATCGGCACTGATAACTGGATACTGGCGCTGGTAAGTGAGGATTGGTGCTATTATCGCCAATTTTTGATTGTCGGCAATTTTCGGTTATCATCGCGCTGTCGGGAATGGAACCCCGCTGATAACCGGGGACTGCCTGTATAGAAAGTTTAAAAGATGGAAGAAAGGACTCGAAAAGGGTGAATATCAAAGTACAACAAAAAGCTTATTCAGACATGAGAGAAAGTAAAGTAAAGTAAAAGGTAGTCAAGAGATTGGCCATATGAGTGTTTAGATGATCAGGATTGCAAAATGTACTTGAAGTAAGAGATTTAAGTGTTTAAAATATGTAAAAAGCAAAAGAGGAAGAGAGGGAAAGGAAAAGGCATGTTGAAGTAAGAGGAGATTTGAAAAGCAGAACCTTTATGTTGCCTCACAGACACACTAGACTGTGAAGCAGTTGTTAAGGGGCACTAAGAAAAAAATATCAACAGTCTGGGTGAAATGAAAAGATACTGATAGGCTACTAAATAGAAGTATCTCGGTAGTAGAAAGAGCAAAGACTTAAGATGTTTGCATAATGATTGTACAATTCTGTGCTGCAGAAGCATGAGCACTGAAATAGAAAGGGTGTGTTTATAGAAGGCTCAGATTCTTCAGCCATTTTATGGATAAGGAATTAGTAGAAAGGTGTTAGCAACTGGAAATGAATCAGTTTCCAAATTGGAGAGGATTTGTCCATGGAATGGGAAGGGAAATCATGAAGACTTAGTTCGATGTGGGTTCAGGTGAAAAATACAGAAGACAGAAGAGTGGAAAGTTATCATTACACATTTAATAAAAAAAAAATGTAATATCATTAATGGTGATAGAGTTGCATTGCAAGAAATTTCTGGACTTAAGTAGTCATCACAGTAATTTATGATGATTTAGAAGTCAGTGAACATATCAGTAATTCATGGATAAACATTACAAAGTGCATATGTACTAACTTCTGTGTGATATTGTCAGAAAAGGTAGGCAGAATAAGTGTAGCTTAAACTTTATGGCCATGCAATCAGTAAAAGCTTTACAAGTGTTTCAGACAGCACTTGAATCAAGGCTGGTGTACACTTTTATTTCTCCAGCACTTAGCATGAGAGGAAAAGATACGTTACTTACGAAAGAAGGTTGTAAGTTGCAAAATAGATCTGCATTCTAAATTGGTGATTAATGAAAAGGAAAGACCTACAATTTGCCATCATTTGAGATGCACTCATGGAGGATAATACCAACAACTCATAAGAGTAAAGTTTGCTGGCTTAAAGTGGCTTAGAGGGAAGGAGGAGGCTGTGGTAGACATTAAATACTAGGACAAAGTTAGTAAGCTAGAATTTTGGATAAGTTTATACTGCACTAAACTACAGTTACTGAGATGCATGGAGTGTCTTACCCATATTTGCAGTTTGAACTTCATGCAGGGCACTTATAAACTGTGATTTCATTTGAATTCTTATTCTGCTAGGTGTAAAGCTGTTCCTTAAGGTTTTTCTAGCAGTTATACAATAGCCAGCATTTTCATGCTTTTTTCTGTCCATGTATGCTGAGTCAGATTTCAATTTGTTCTTGAGGATTTTTGAAATTTCTACATTGTACAGTATTCTTTGTGTTAGTAAAACTTACAAGGCAAAATGTTTTTGTGGTTAGTAAGTGC
Organism: Macrobrachium rosenbergii; assembly: GCF_040412425.1. NCBI lineage: Eukaryota > Metazoa > Arthropoda > Malacostraca > Decapoda > Palaemonidae > Macrobrachium > Macrobrachium rosenbergii. The sequence goes on from NC_089743.1 coordinate 43,963,266, forward strand.
TAAATAAGGATATATTATTAATAATCATGGATACTTCACTCATATTCTGTAACAGTGACAGACCAGAGCCCTATGCTTTATAGCCCTATTTACTGGGTATTTACTGTACTGCATACATACAAAATGGAAAAGAATGTGAACACAGTAAAATATGGTATATGAAATATGAAAACATATGTTTGGAACAAACCTCTGAGGGCATAAAGTTACCAAAGCAAGAGAAAGTTTTAAGAAAAATGAAGATAAAATTTAGTAGGCTGAAGCTAAATAATGCATATAAGAAGTATGAGAAAGTGGTTCTTACCCTCAATTGTTAACAGGATCTGTTTTCTTGGAAAAAATATTTATCCATTGCTGGAGCACATAGGGGTTTGTATAATTAGGAAACAAGAATTGTAAGATTTCAGATTCCGTGGCATTGTTGTCAAATAATGTTATGCATAAGTTGAGTGATCCAAACTTTTGTATGATGGAAGTATGTATATGTATTTGAAGAATCATTTTACAGTAATTATCATTTTGCTTTAATTATCCCAGTTAACTTTGTTCTTGGTTGTTATTGTCATCCAATTTTGATTATTTTTTGTTTTGAAAGTATCCCAAAATTGGATGTGTTCACAAAATTGCAAACCTCTCAGTTTTTCCTGTGCATTGATACCCAGTAAAACTGATAGACTAGAAGAGTGTTGAATTATTGCTTAATCTAGAGAAACTATGGTTATGGTAGCTCTTAAGTGAATCCTCATTCCTTTCAAGGGAAGTCCTTTCATCTTACATGTTGAATGCCGTCACTCTCTTTACTTTTCTACACAACACAGTATAAAGGTGGTAAATACTCTTTTGGCGCCTTTATCTCTTATCCATTTTTTTTATAAACTTGAAATTGCTTTAGTAACTGTTATTCAGGACATGATCAGAATTAGGTATTTTTCTCTGTTTTTATAGTAGCCACTAGTGTGTGTTTGAGAATGATGATGTAGCATATTTCCAAATTTATTGGTTAGATCATTTATGTTTTTATACTGTACTACTGCGTATACCTTTTGTATCTCTGGTATAAGTACTTTTCATATCCTGAAATGTATTGCATATTTGCTTTTTAATTTTAATGCTTTATTTTTATTGAGTTAATCATGTAACTGTACTGCTTAACCCTCTGGTGATCCAATAAATTTTTTGCCGTAAGTGCTCCGATGACGTGATTTCCGTGTCATCCGTAAGTTATTTTCAGGGGAAATTCACAAAAAAAAAAAAAAAAAGTCATCTGAAGAACACAAGGACTGCATCATTGCTTGGGCAGATCTTGGACCTACAAGAAAATGCAGTTTTCACTTTTTTTTCTAGCATTATTTATTACCGAGTAATTACGAAAAATGTCAGTACACATATACACACACACATACATGTGTTGAACGCCGTAGTTCGGCAGGAATTTATGCATGCGTAGATAATTTTTTTTATGCCTGTTTGTGCATCTGTAAATAACTTCATTGTGCATGTGTTATATATCATTCGAACATTCATTCCTTGTACTTTATTGTGCTGAACAGCAAAATGTAAAAATATCAACGTTTCTATATAATAATCATTGCCATATATTCTCTTAGAAAAAAAAGATTGTCCGTAATCTAATGACAATTGCTCAATTTTATTTTAACAATACATATATCTTTCTTTTGTGCATTGTATAAGAAATTTATTCAGCTTTCTATTGCCACCTTTATTTTTTTTCTATCTTTGTTCTTTACTTAGGTATGATATGAAACGTCACCATAAGTAGGTTGGAAAATCTGAAAACTGCAATCCATAAAAAATTAGCATTTTTTGATTGGTAACAGCTAATTAGCAAACACATTTATAGCAAAATGATTGCTTCCACGTGAAATTTCAAACATTTCCACACCATTTACGTATAAAATAAACTTCCCAAACCTAATCATTATATTTTTCATGGTTATTAAAAAAATATCTACGATTTTCGCTTAAAAATTTCACATTCATCACATCTTTTTTTTATTATTTCTAAGCCTTACAAAGATTTTCTGATTGCTTAGGAAGAAATTCAGTCATTTGCCGACATCATAAAACAAACCAGAAGCATATATCAGTTATAGTTCGGACGTATTGATTTTTGCAAAGAAACTCTTCTGCGCAAGCCCCACTTTTCCCTCCATGGTATAAGTGGCGTACCGGGTAGCGCTATAGGAACCCCCGTAAGCGCGAGAGGGTTGAGTGAAAGTGAGGCAGTTTAGTCACTTTTTTTTTTATAAATCAGATATATACAGGCAGTCCTCGGTTAACGGAGATCCGGTTTAATGGGGCTTGTCTAGTAACGAAAATTGGCAATTCTCGGCTCCGAAACTTGCCGATTTCCACTTATTGGCGCCAATAAGCCCCAAAAATCGCAGAAAAAGCCCTGAAAATCGCCGATTTTCAGTTAGCGGCCATTTTCGGTTAGCAGCGATTTTCGGTTATCATCACACCCTCAGAATGCAACTCCCCTTGATAACCGGGAACTGCCTGTATTATAGCCTATATTATTAATAATTTTTATCCTTATTCATTTTGCTCTGTTGCTGAGCATTATCAGGGGAGACAGAGTTGCTAGGTATAGTTGGTAGGTATAGGTTGTTGTGCAGTTTATATGTTAAGTCCATAGAGAAGGTGGGTTATAAGTTAGGTCTATGGCTTCTCTTAAAAATGACCCTTGTTCTCTGTAATTTCTCGAGGAGTTATGTATTTCTCTTATCAGAACTCCTTAAGGTGAGAACTAGACTCTGGGAATAATATGATTTGACAATGAGGTATAGAAGTACAGTACAGAGAAGGCCATGCATTGTTTTTGGACTTAAACTTGAAAAGTTCACTGTCCAGCTCTCTCTGACCAGTTTACGTTTCATCTTTGCGTGGAAAGGGCATCAATTCTTGGAGAGTACAGCACCATGATGATGAGGGTCAGGCTGTGCTTTTTGAGTCAGCAGTTTCCATTGCTTAAAATGCTAAAAATAATGGTAGATAGGAGGGAATGATGATGTTAACTCTTGGATGAATGGTTGTGACCATTTATCAGGACATTAGCCTAACACATAATGATCCCAGTTACAGAATTCATAGTGGAATGAAGATCTGCTGTCAGTGATTTTAGTCTGGACTGTTTGTAAAAAATGTTGAACTAGAAATTTACTTGAATAATTTGGGAAAGGAAAAGTGTTCATAGAAGGGAGCAGAGTCAGAGAAGAGCCAGGACATGAGTAGAGAGTGAAGAAGTTCTGGAGATGTCACTTCTAATACTGTACCTGTCCAAGAGAAAAGCAGCTGCAAGAGACCTGGCTGCTGTTGCATAGGGAGAATGTCTGCTACTCTCACAGTAGTTGTGATAATTGTGGTGTTGTTAGAAGAACTATGGTCTGAGTAAAACATAAAAGCTCAGACAAAATGTGGCCAGAATAATACGTATAAGATCAAATATTTCCTTAGAAACACCCCTCATTATTAGTTGTAATTTTGACAAAAGATAGCAAGACGGAAGCTGTTTAAGCAGTTGAAAGGGAACTAGATCATAGTGGTACTTAAGTTTTTGAAATGAGAGAACTTATCCATAGTGACAGTCATTGAGCTTGTCAGCTGGGATAATTTTTTTGTTCTGGTCTGAGGAAAGGTAGATATAAGTATGGGCACAAGGAACTGGGGCATGAAGACTCATCACCCAGTACAAAGTTGGTTGTGAGACACAAAGTGTTGGTAGTGTGAGATTCAAGAGAAATGTCAAAAGAGAGACTGATTCTTTATTATTCTTGACAGGTATTTATGAAACAAAAAGCGGACGGAAAGGTAGTGGCTGACCCGAGTCCCCCCGCTGTGTCCATACAGAATTTGTGTTTTCTGACAAGCATAAAAATACGTACAATATTCGTTACATGGCATATAAAAGGTAGACATACCTATCGGCGGAAAGGCTGTATAATGATGCATAAGATGAGGTACATAAAGAATCTGAAATAAAGACAGGTAATATACATGACATGATTAATGAACCTCTGAAGGGAGAAACACAAGAAAAGAGAGGCGATTTGTCACCCTTACAAATACTCCCCCTCTCCAAGACAATAATTAGAGGAGCAGTTATTGGATGAAATAACCTTAATCACGGAGGTGCTGGGCCAGTTGGAGCGGGCCCCTGCTTCTGGAGAACTGTGGGCGCAAGGTGGAGCTGACACCTGGGGTTGGCTGGGTGACTTTTCTGGGCTGCCCCAGGCCCCGCCTGGGTGGGGAAGCGGGTGTGTCTGCAGGCAGGTATTGAGGGGGGACTCTGGGATGCCTGCTTTCTTCTTAGCATACTTCGCTGTCCAACAGGAATGCGGGTTTCAGCCTGTCAATGGTGATCCAGTCCTCCCGCCCGTGGATGTCGAGGAGGAATGCTTTGTTGGCTCGCTTGATGACTCAGTGGGGCCCCCCTGTAGGGCCTGGTTAAGGGCGGCCAGCGGGTGTCCACCCTGACGAAGACGTAGGCGCAGGAGTGTAAGGCGGTGGGCTGTAGATGATGGTTCTGCCAGTGAAGGTCTTGTGACAGGGTGCGAACTTTTGTGCGAATTCCCTCAACCTCAGGAGCGGGGTGTCGGCGCCATCGGCTGATGGCGGGAAGAATTCTCTGGGGACAGCCAGTGTTTCCCTGTAGACTTTCTCAGTAGGGGAGGCGTCGCCATTTGCTTTCGGTGCAGTGCGGAGACCCAGCAGGACCCAGGGCAGCTGTTCCTTCCACCCCTCTTCGGTGCAGCGTGCCATGAGAGCTACTTTAAGAGAGCGGTGTGCCCTCTCGACCATGCCGTTTGCTGCGGGGTTTTATGCCATTGTGCTGTGTAGAGTTGGAGACCCAGAGCTCTGACAGGAAGGCAGGACCCCTGTCCGTAGTGATGCTGTCTGGCACTCTGAAGCGGCTTATCCAACTGGAGAGAAGGGCCTCTGCGCATGATGTTGTTGATGCTTCATCCACTGGGGTTGCTTTGGGCCAGCGAGTGGAGCAGTCTGTGACTGTCAGGAGGAATCTGGCTCCCCCGACTGTGGAAGGGGCCCGACAACATCGATGTGGATGTGGCTGAACTGCCAACGAGGCTGGGGAAAATCACTGATCCGGACTTTGTGTGCCAGGATGTTTGCTCGTCTGACACGGGATGCAGCTCCTTGCCCACTGGCGGACGTCCTTGTTGATGCTGTGCCAGACGAACTTGTCAGTTATGAGGTGCGCCGTTGTGCGCCCCAATAGATTGGAGAGACCGTGGACTACGTCGAACACTTGCTTTCTCCTCGAGGCGGGCAGTAGGGGGCGTGGGCAGCCTGTGCTGGCGTCGCAGAGGAGAGTTGTGTCCGAGTTTGCTAAGGGCACGTCTTTCTATTTGAAAGCCGTCGCTGCCGTCCTGTAGTCTGCCGTCTCTGGGTCCGCTGCTTGTTCTCTCGTGGGATCTTCGCAGTCAATGCCGAGGTGAAGGGAATTGATTTCTACTCTTGACAGAGCGTCGGCCACTGGTTTTTTCTTGCCAGGAACGTAGTTGATGGTGCAACCGAATTCGGAGATGGCGGTCAGGTACCGCTGTTGCCTTGCAGACCATGCGTCCCCCTGCTTTGCAAATGCATGAACCAAGGGTTTGTGGTCAGTTAGGATTGTGAATTCGGTTCTCTCCAGCAGATACTTGAAGTGCCTCACAGCCTGGTAGATAGCTAGCAGCTCTGTCGAAGGCGCTGCAGCAGGTCTCAGCTGGTGAAAACTTGCGGCTGAAGAAGGCCAAGGGCTGGGGCATGCCGTTCACCAGCTGCTTGAGTACCGCACCGCAGGCAATGTTGCTGGCATCCGTTGTCAACCTGAGGGCAGCCGCGGGGTTGTGGCGAGTTAAGGTGGTGGCACTGGAGAGGGAACTTTTCGTTTGAATGAATGCCTGCTGTTGCGGAGCTTCCCATGTTAGTGCTTTTGGTTTTCTCTTCAGGATTGATGTCAGGGGTACATGATATGGGCGATATCTGGGATGGAGCGCTGGTAGTAGTTTATCATCCCGAGAAACTCCTGAAGGGCCTTGATGATTTGTGGTTCCGGGAAATTTTCTATAGCTTTTACTTTAGCGGCCGTGGGACGCACTCCTGCTGGGGAAATCTCGTGGCCTAGGAAGTCTACTTTTTCTTTCCCGAAAATGCACTTGTCGAACCTGACAACTAATCCGCTGTCCTGCAGATGTTTCATGATGGTGCGGACGTGGCAAAGGTGTTCCTCTGGGGACCTGGGGAAAATGAGTATGTTGTCGACGTAGCAGATGCAGAAAGGCAGATCTCCCAAGATGGTGTCCATCGGGCGCTGGAATGTGGCACCTGCATTCCTGAGACCGAAAGTGAGATAGGAAAATGTGTAGCTCCTGAAAGGCGTGATGAAGGCGGTTTTTGGGACGTCATTGGGATGTACAGGGACTTGGAAGTATGACTTCAGTAGGTCTATCTTGGAGAAAATTTTGTCTCCGTGGAAGATGCCTGTCAGGTCCTGCATGTTAGGGAGGGGGTAGGGGTCTGGTGTTGTTACCAAATTCAGGCGCCGATAGTCCCCACAGGGCCTCCATGAACCATCGGATTTGTTTACCATGTGGAGGGGAGATGGCCGCGGACTTGATGCCTTTTTACAGACGCCCATGCGTTCCATTTCTGTGAAGGCCCTTTTGGCATCTTGTAACTTCTGGGGGGACAGTTGTCGGAACTTGGCATGGGTTGGTGGGCCCATCATGATGTGGTGGAAGATGTTGTGCTTTGCTGAAGCCCCAGGTGACTGGAGCAGTTCTGGTTTGAATACGTCCGGGAACTCCTGTAGGAGGGACTTGTAGCTGTTGGGGGCCGTGGAGCAGATGGTGGGCATTCCAGTTCTGGTGGAGAGCTGACAGGAGTGGCATGTTCCTGTGTCGAGGAGGCGTTGTCTGGTGACGTCGACTAGAAGTCCGTGGTGCCCTAGGAAGTCCGCGCCCAGCAGGGATAACTTAACATCCGCTATGACGAAAGGCCAGTGGTATCTGCGCCCCAAGATTGAGATAGCCTGGGTCGTTGTGCCATAAGTGCGGATGGGAGTTCCGTTTGCTGCTATGAGGGCGGGTATTGAGTCAAGTATTTTTTATAAACCTTCCCTAGATGGCGGGAAGACCAACTGCATTGCCCCCCGTAACTACCAGCAGGCTTCGTTTGGAAATTTCTTCCATGATGAAAAAACCTGCTGGGCAGAGGGAGTTGGGTTTCGCAGCCACAGCTGTTACTTGTGGCTGCCTTTGTCGTTTTTTGTGAAAGAACAGGGAGACCTGCAGGTTCTGGTGTTGGTCCCGAACTTTCTATGGTAGAAGCACCGCACCGGGTTTGACCATGCCTTGTGCTCTCTGAGTGGCGGTCTTTTCTTATAAGCACTGTCGATGTCTCTGTCGTCGTCGCCGTCTTGCTCCAACAGTTTGCAGGCTCCCAGGACAGCGGCTGCGATGGCGGTGGCGTGTGTCGAGGCTTTGGTGGCCTCGCACAGTTTCTGGGCATTGTCGACTAAGGGATCCATGTCTAGGTTCTCTGCATCCCTTATCTGGCTCCGAACTTCCCATGGGAGGCGCCTAAGGAAAATTGCTTTTGTTAGGTCTATCGTCCTTTTCCTCCCATTCTCGTCGTGGCCTGGGAGTGTTATCAACCCCTGCAGCTGGCCCCAGGCTTCCCTGGGTGATGCATCTCTGAGGTGCTGGGATAACAGGTCGAATGTGCGCTGCGCTCTCTCGGACACAGGCATGGAGTAAGGATTCAGCGGTTGTTTTTTAAGTCCGTGTATGTGACTTTGTCCGGTTGTGTGTCCAGCCAGGGGGCGATTCTGTTGAATACTTCTTCCGGGAGTGCCTTCATGACTATTTCTGATTTGGTAGCATCGTCTGAAATGTGCAGCATGCAAAAGTACGTGTCTGCGCGCCGGAACCATGATGCTGTGTTTTGGTGCGAGAACTGGGGAAGTTTGACGGTGTCTGGCTTTGTTGGCAAGAGAGGCGTACAGACGATGCTTGCGAGTTCGCATTGAGTTCTGCTTCTGACATCTTTACTTCTCACACACCAAAACGCGGGAAAATGCACCGTATTGAGTCCGTTAATGGTGCTGATTTGTTCGAGAGGTTGAATGAAGTGCCAAAACGTGCCCTTGTGGGTAGGCCGTATTTAGTCCGTTAATGGCACGGTTTCTGCCAGGGAGGGTGCTATCAGAAGCCTAATTTTTATGCTGTATGGTAGGGTGCAGCCGTCGTTAGTCCGTTAATGGCTGGGTCAAAACCGCACTACCTGTCCCTGACCCGGGGTTACCAGTGTGAGATTCAAGAGAAATGTCAAAAGAGAGACTGATTCTTTATTATTCTCGACAGGTGTTTATAAAACAAAAAGCGGATGGAAAGATAGCCAGTGACCCGAGGCCCCCTGCTGCATCCATACAGAAATTGTGTTTTCTGACAAGCATAAAAATACATACAATATTCGTTGCATGTCATATAAAAGGTAGATATACATATCAGCGGAAAGGCTGTACAATGATGCATAAGATGAGGTACATAAAGAATCTGAAATAAAGACAGGTAATATACATGTCTTGATTAATGTACATCTGAAGGGAGAAAAACGAGAAAGGAGAGGCAATTTGTCACCCTTACAGTAGTGACTTGCCTATCGAGAGGGATAACATCTTCATCACTGACTATTGGCAATCAATTTGGACCACAAATACGGAATAAAGTAGGATGTAGGTTCTGGCCCTATTCTCTTACATTTATGACTGTAACAGGAGTAGTCAAAATAAGGAAACAGTTGTGCTTTTCATCTGAGAAAGGCAGTATGAATTAAAACAAAAAGCTTTTTCCACTGCCATTTTGAAGTCTGCATCCTAGTACTGTAGTAAATATAAATTTAAGTTTTACAGATAACTATTTCTCACTTCTGGATTGTTATTTGGCAGATGAATCAGATTTCAGAGCTCGGGGACCAATCATCGGTTCGTTCATTGAATGGTTATTCAGCACAAATGAGTTTTATGATTCCTTTTTGACTTACAAAATATTAAAACAAACCTTAAAGTTCCAAAGAAAAAACTTCCTATTTATCCTGGGAGTCCCCTCCTGCAGAGAGATTTCATTGGTGAAAACATATGATAGGTGAGCTGGGACTACTCTTGAGTTGGGAATAATCAGGTGATACCAAGTTTAGCCAGGTAAAGCATTTATTCAGTACTGGTTTTGATTGTCAGTAGCTTGGTATTGAGATGTAAGTAAAAGTAGAAGATTTGTATACTTATATGACAAGTGAAAATTTATTTCAAATTTTATATAATTATGGTATTCCTTATTCATGTCTTATATTATACTGCATGTTGATACTTGAGGACTGTAATGATCTGCAAGTTTTGCATAACAGTACTTTTTTTATATGTTCATAGTTACACAGTATTTTGGTTTGTAATTATACACTGTCCTGTGGCTGTTATGGTATTCTTGAGGTGTACATGTATCTTGTCAAATTCTGCTTTGCACGTTTTGTATGAACAGAATGGAGAGAATTCTCTTTTGATCCTTTATGGAGTTTTGCTACTTGTAAATAAAGCTTTCTGACATATATAGGAAGCCTCTTATTTTACATGCCTGTATCCATATTCTTGTGTGGATAGGGTAATCAGTTTTCTTGAAGGTCCTAACCCAGCTCCTGAAAATAGTCTCCTTGTGCATATTAATACACAGAGTAAACATACTGTGTTTTTATATTATAATTTTGATCTCACTTCATTGCAGCATCGGTGAGTATCTAATATACTGTACATATAGTTTTATAATAGTATCTAGAATTTCTCAATTGTGTAAACATGTGCCATTTTATTGTGTGATGACAGTGGTTATTTCCTCGTATTTTTTGAAATGCAGTACCTAAAGCATAAAGGAAAGAAGCTTAAAGGTCTGTGTCTCTTGTTGTAAGTTGTTATCTTCATATTCACATAGTAAGCAGTTTCTTAATGTTTTTATGCTGATACCTGTATATATATAATTCAATATTGACCAGGACAACTTGACCATTTTTATTTTGGAATTTTTCTTAGGCCTCTCACTTTACAGTGCAGTGTAGTTGTAGACTACTGGTGTTCATCATCACTGGGCTGGACTCATGAAAATTATCGGTCCATCAACCTGATGCCAAAAAATATGGATGAAATTTGATGTCACCTGAACATGATCCTGATTTCCCATGGCATTGTTGTAATGTGCTTGTTCTTGAACTTAGGTTTTTGTTTGAATAAGTAATTGCTTCACATCAGTCTTCATTATTAAGATTCCATCTCTACCACATGGTTCAAAGTCAATAAGGTGGCTGCATCCATGATTACACATTAGTCTGTGACCATGATGTTGACTGAGTATGGTTGTCTAGTAATCCTTTTTGTGGGTATTATTTTCAACTCTTGGAAGGTGTGGCATATTCATGAGTTAATGTCATCAGCTGATAAATGTGATTATCATAGTTTGCACAAAGGGTTTCTTTTCTTACCACAGGATTTAGTATTTACAAAAATGCTTACTCAGTCAGTGGTAGTGACAGGTTTTCCAGCCATAAGACTTTCTCACCTAACGGTAGCTTACAAAATTAGACAACAATATTGTTACATTTAACAGGGTTACAGACAAGGGGGTATGATGTAAGTCTGATGACTTTGCTGCCTCTTCAGACCCTATTCTTCACAAAAATCTTTAACCAGTGCTCAACTCATATGAGGTGTTACTTGATATTAAACCCTAGGTACCCTTTTCTGTTTGTACTAGTCAGTATAACCAATGTAAGACTGAGAATACCTTTGAATACTCCCTTGTATTACATGACTTTACACTTAATCAATCACATGAAGTAACACCTAGGACATTTGATGGTTGACACATGACTTTCTTATAAATAACTTACCAAATAATTACATAGCTATAGTTCCAACTTGTGTGGCAGCCTTTTTTTAAAAAATCGTTGGGGCACTTCGATAGTTTAGTGAAGGTGACAGGCCCCGCCCACTAATGGGAGTACTGGAAACGACTTGGCAGAAACCTAATTCTGTTTCGTCCAGCTCTCAGGTGACACGGGGGTTTGCTGCAGCTTTTGTTTACTGATTTTCGGTTGTATGGCTGGATTTCGGTGAAGTATTATCGCGTATTTTGAGTAGCCTTCAAGCTTTGATAGCTTTCAGGATCAGTTTTCCAGTTTTTGTTGTTACAGTCATACTCCAAACTTACGCGAGGTTAGGTTCCAGAGCCCCTCAGGCAAGGTGAATTTTTGCGTAAGTTTGACATGGTCTTTAAAAATGCTAATAAATGTTTATTTCTAGAGTTTAAGTACTAAATATGACCCTAATCATGCTCCTAAATTATTAAGCTAACTTTTAAATGAAACTAAAGTTAGTGTAATTTTATTTAAAATTTAGCTTATTACCCTTAAAAAAGAAATAAATGGTTGACATAAAAATTGAGTACTGCATAGTTTTATAATAGCGCGTTTACAGTAGGTGTGTACATATACTAATGTTACCCCTAATTCATGGGATGCCATTTTCTTTTTCACTTAGAGTAAAAGCTGTTTTCTTTGCGTCACTAGGTAAACTTCATGCATGACAGTCATAACAAAGGTACAATTCAATAAAACATGTACATAATGTTCGTAGAAGGTAGTACAGTACAGGTAATATTCATTCAATTTAAAATTATATACTGTACAGGTAATGACGTACAGGGAAATAATTTGTAAAAATATGTTTGAGTGCTAACTACGAGAGAGAGAGAGAGATACTCATACTGTAATACAGTAACTGTACTGCTTTTGTATCGTATTTATGTGCAAATATATAAATGCAAATTTTCCATTCTGATTTTACACCTAAAAACACGAAAACTTATAAAATAGTACTTCAAAAGTTAAACACTTTCTGCAGGGGTATCATCTTTGAAAAGTGCAGTAACTTTGTGAATGGGTATCACATCTCGTAAAAGTACACCAACTGAACGTGCTGTAATTACATGCACATACAGATTGTGCCAGCACTTTTCTCTGAGGTTAACAAAGTAGTTTTCAAAGAATGACACTTATACAACTCTTAGTTACATCTCCGATATTACATTAACGAATTCATTTTATCGAACAAGCGTGACTGAACAACCTCATTTTGAGGTCATGTAAAGTCCTAGTGACAAAGACTTTGCGAATGGACATAATACTTGTATGATATTTATGTACAAAAATATAAACATAAGTTTTCCGTATCGATTTTACAGTTAAAAGCATGAAAACTTATAAATGTACTTCAAACATTAAACAAGCATTTTCTGCAAGGGTAGTATCTTTGAAAAGTGCAGTAACTTTGCAAATGGATATCACATCTTGTAAAAGTACACATGTACAAAAATAAAAATAATACATTTTTCATACAGATTTTACACTTAAAAGCATGAAAAGGGATTTTGACGAAGGAAAAATCTATTTCTGGGGAGGGGCCCGTGTCACCCGGTGAAAAAGTCCATTCAGCACTTATTTCTAGGTAATTCCGTTGCTAGATACCAGAGAAAAGCTAAATGAAACGCTGGAGTTACTACCCCCAGAGCGAGCTCCATTAGATGGAGTCGTGTATGGTAAAGGGTGAACGATACAATCACGGAACCCTGCCCTACAGAAATTCCCAAAGTCAAAAGTCCCACCGAGAGGTGCCGCTACAAACCCATGCACCACTCATGGATTGTACACAAAGCATCGCTAGTCGCATTCCATGAAAGCACCACCCCACTAGAATGATGTTTACTATGGGAGGAGACAACAGAAAACAGGGTGGGTCACCGGGTGACACGGGCCCTCCCCAGAAATAGATTTTTCCTTCGTCAAAATCCCTTTTCTGGATCGGGTCCCGTGTTAGCCGAAAAAAATAACAGAGCAATAAATATCATTCTTATGCTGTAAGAGACAAGGAAATGTTAGGGGAACATGAAGACCATAAGTCCACCAAACAGGTTTAATTACTAGCAATAATTACAAGTAATGTACAAATGGAACTGGTGGGAGATTAAAATTTAACATGACAATGTATAAAACATACTTAAACATAACTATTATACAAATAACACGGTCAGGGGACAAATGCAAGGTATGCCTGACTGGGGTGAATGTAAGGGGGTAACTGAGGCAGTGGAGGAGAAATATGACTAGGAATCAGAAAGGGTTCTAGAGGGAGGGACAACGTTCCCTGCCGCTACTGTTGAGAATTTAAGAGCTTCTAAAGATTTCAAATAGTGACGTTTGAAAAGTAAGGGAGACTTCCAACCAGTGTACTTGGTAAGATCCATGAAATTCATATAATGGAAGTAGTTAATGGAGGTGGCCACAGCTCTAATATCATGAACCCTTGGGACTGAATCAGTATTAGCTTGTTTGATGAAGTACAAGATCTGTTGTCTAACAGCAGGCATAGAGATATTACCCCCCCCTTCTCTGATAGAGAGAGGCCCAGATGAGATTTGAGAGGACCTGTTTAAATAAGCTTTCAATGTATGAAATGGGCATAGGGACAGGTCTTGAGGAGGGGAGAATTTTCCAAGCGACCACCTATTTTGCGGATCTTCATTTTTGCTAGGAACTTAGGGTGAGAATCAGCAAAACCTCCCTGATGGTAGGAAGTCAACATGGTTGGTTTCCTAGAGAGTGCAGACAGCTCTGAAATTCTAGCACCAAGCTAGGCTGACTAAAAACAATGTTTTTCTCAATAAGGAAAGGTAGGAACAAGACTGATTATCGATTTCTGATGCTAATTTTAACACGTCATTCAAAAACCAGGAAACCGTATGTGGACGGATTACTGGTCTCAGTCGAAACACAGGCCTTAGGAATGGAAGAAAAGTAAGGATCTGTGAGGTCAATTTTGAAACCGCACAAAAATACTTTTTAAAAAAGCCGATTTGACTGTAGTAACAGTACTTGAGGCTAGACCTTTCTCAAACAGTGACCTAAAAAAGGAGATTGCCAAATTTGTGGTCATTACTGTAGCTTTAGATTCCTTCAAAAAGAGTGCTAGCTTTTTAACTGCTGAGTCATACTGCCGAAGAGTAGAGACCCGCTTATCTGATTCCAAGAACATGGTATTAACAGGATCAACATTAGCATCCCTCTGAGCTGCAAATTTCATAAAGTCCATAAAGCCAGGGCACCTTGAATTCTTGAGGAAGCTGACACAGTCCGAGTTTGTACTACCTGTGTCAGTTTTGGACTGGGGATTTGGACGCAGCGAAGTTTCAGTTCCAGCAGAAGTGGAAACCAGCTGCTCTTCGGCCAGTAGGGAGCCACTAGAGCTACTTGACCCTTGAATGTCCTGAGCTTGTGAAGGACCTTTAACAACAAGTTTACCGGAGGGAACAGATAAATCTTCTTCCACCTGTTCCAATCCAATGACATTGCGTCCGTGGAGAGAGCTTGAGGGTCCAGGTTGGGAGCCACATAACAAGGGAGTTTGTTGTTGAACTTGGTTGCAAACAAATCTACCTCCAGGCCCGGAACTTGGTCACAGATCCAACTGAAAGAGTCCCTGTTTAGGGACCACTCCGACTCCAGTGGAGTCGTCCTTGATAAGGAATCCGCCACGACATTCCGGACCCCTGCAAGATGAGTGGCAGACAGGTGCCACTTGTGCTTGCTTGCCAGGGAGAAAATTGCAATCATTACCTGGTTGATCCGGCTGGATTTCGAACCTCCCCTGTTTATGCAGTGGACTACTGTGGCGCTGTCCAGAACCAGTCTTATATGAATCTTCCTGGGAGGAAGAAGCTTCTTCAAGGTAAGGAAGACCGCCATGGCCTCCAGAACATTGATATGGAACTGGCGGAACATGGTCGACCAAGTTCCTTGCACTTCTTGGTGTTGAGAATAACCTCCCCACCCGCTCAGGGAGGCGTCTGTGTGGATAACCAACGCCGGAGGAGGAAACTGGAGAGGAACTGACTTGGATAAGCTCTTGACTGTTGACCAAGGCCGGAGTCTCTTCTTCAAGATGGGAGGAATCAGAGACACCTTGTCTCTGAGCCTGGTATTTGCTCGACTCCGCCATACTCTGTTTATATCCTTCAGTTTTGTCTTCAGCAACAGATCTGTCACTGAAGCGAACTGAAGAGAGCCTAAGACTCTTTCTTGGGCTCGTCGAGAGGCTCGTTTGCTCTTGAGAAACTGTCTGGTTGCTCTGGCTATCTCTTTCCTCTTGGTTGGTGGAAGAGAGAGCCTGTGAGAATTCAGGTCCCACTGGATTCCCAGCCACTGAAAACGACTGCTCGGAACCAGGCGGGACTTCTCCCTGTTTACACGGAAGCCCAGAGATTCCAGAAAGTTGATCACAATAGTTGTAACCCTCCGGCACTCGTTGACGTTGGATGCCCAAATGATCCAGTCGTCTAGATACGCGGCCAGCGCAATCCCTTGAGACCGGAGTTGCTGCACGACCGTGTCTGTCAACTTGGTGAAAATCCTTGGGGCTACGTTGAGGCCGAAGGGCATGACCTTGAATGAGTATGCCTGCCTCCCGAGCCTGAACCCCAGAAAGGGGGAGAACCTTCTTGCAACCGGGATGTGATAATAAGCGTCGGAAAGATCTATAGAGGTGGTTACGGCTCCACGGGGCAGTAGGGTCCGAACTTGGGAGACTGTAAGCATCCGAAACTTGTTGCAACGAATGTAGGAATTCAGACGGAACAAGTCCAGAATTACTCTCCGCTTGTCGGAACCCTTCTTGGGAACACTGAAGAGCCTGCCTTGGAACTTCAGATTCCTCACTTTCCTTATGGCCTGCTTCTGTAACAGATCCTTCACGAAGTCCTCGAGATCCTTGGTCGGTGACTGGTAAAACCTGACTGGTGGAGGGGGACCGTCGATCCAACTCCACCCCAGGCCCTTGGAAACTATACTCTGAGCCCAGGGACAGAAGGCCCACCAGGCCCGAAAATGGTACAGCCTCCCGCCCACTGGAGATGTCATTGGTCTGATGTTTGTTTTCTTCCTCTGGAGCCTCGACTTCCTCTGTTCCTGGGAGAGGAGCGGGGGGCTCCCCTACCTCTGTAATAGCCGCGGGGCTTGTTGCCTCTGGTTGACTGCCCAGTGCAAAATTTCCCCTGGCTTTCATATGAAGCATTGAAAGCCAGGGAGGAGACATAGGAGGGTGCAGCAAGGGACTGATGTGCCGGCTGAACCAGGACATACTGAGGCGGAGGCTGGGAAGAGGAGGTTGATGGTTGCCCAGGCAAGGGTACCTGGACAGCCTGAACAACTGTCTGAGCCGGGAGGCGTTTGAACTTCTTAAATTTCTTGCCGGACTTTGGAGATGGCCCGGCAAGTTCTGACTGCTTCCGTTTATAGGGCAAACCCTAACGAGAACGGAGACTCTGATTGACCCTAGCAGCCTCAGATAAGACTGCGTCAACTTCTTCTTGAGGGAAAAGATTAGCTCCCCGGATGGAACTTTTCAAAAGCCTATTTGGTTCCTGGCG
The DNA here is from genome assembly GCF_040412425.1 of Macrobrachium rosenbergii. Taxonomy (NCBI): domain Eukaryota; kingdom Metazoa; phylum Arthropoda; class Malacostraca; order Decapoda; family Palaemonidae; genus Macrobrachium; species Macrobrachium rosenbergii. Next base: position 43,979,810 of record NC_089743.1, read on the forward strand.
GACTGTGGCTGCCGAAAAGATGTGCTTCCGGCAGTTCATCCGAGCTGTTATAAAGTCAAACAGGTCTTGTTGAAAACTCGCCAAGAGAGATTTCGTCAAGACCTGGAACAGAAAATCTTCACTATACACCAAAGAAGTTGCTTCTGCCAAAGTCAGGGAGTTCAAGGACCTGGTGAGCCTGTCCTTACTTTCAGCTTCCGCCTTCAGGAGCGACTCCGGGATCTTAGGGAGCTGCTCACTGAACAGGTCAGAAGCGCAGTCTGGGTCGAGACGAGACACAGTAAACGTATTTGGGGCTCCCTTCCAGAACTCGGTGCCCCCGGGCAAGACAAAAGATGTTGGGTCCATCTCCCGGAGATGAGGTAGAGGTTTACCTTCCAAGCAAGCTTGGCTGGTCAGAGAGGCCACTTTCGAAGTACAAGGAGGAAGGAGAATGTCACTTAGAGTGAACATAGTGAACACTCCTTTAGCCGGCGTGAGCCTAGTATTCTCCGCTTGCCACTCCGTAAGCGTCTTCATCAAAGACGTTTGGGCTTGATCCCTAGGATAGATGACGGTTTCTTTAGGGACCTTATCAGACCTATTCCAAATCTCCTCCTTCAACCTGGCAAAACCTGTGAAAGATTTCAAATCCGGAGGATAGAATTCTAATTCCTCCAGCCTCCTTGTGCCCAAACCCTCTATGGTAAGGGTACCCTCGTGTTCGGGAGCATAAAGGGTAAGACGCCAAGGATTCCCCAGGTCGAAGGGGGGGAGAGTGGAGGGGTCAGGAACAGAATGGGATTTGGCGCGAGGCCCACTGTCGACAAGTCCTTTGATTAATTCTTGTTGAGAGTCCACCTTTTCCGTGAGAGATTGCATCGATTCAGAAATTCCAGATAGCCTGTTATCGACTCTCGCGTCGATCTTCTCCAGAAGAAGCTCGACGAAAGAGTCTGTACCAAAGGTAGGAGGAGGGGGAACCACTTTCCCTGACTTGGACCATGCTCTCTTCCTGGAAGGGGAGGCCGTACTCGTTGACGGCACGGGGCTTGCAGCCCGTGACGCCGTCGAGGGAACCTCGGACCGGACTGTCTGAGATTTCAAGGTCTTTTTCCTAACAGATTTAACCTTAGGGACGGTAGACCTAGAACCGTCCACAAGGTAAGGGGATTTAGCGAAACCTTTAAAGGAGGAAACGGTAGAAGAAGGAGAGCTAAACAGGGAAGAACCTGCCTCACTTACCCCCTTACCTGCTTGATGCTCCGGGACAATGTTCATTGATTCAAGACCGAGATTGAGGTCCGCAACGCCTTCGGAAACTCCTTCGCTTAAGGTCAAATTGTCTGGAGAGGGCTGGGTCATCTCCTGGATCCCGGCAATCAAAGGAGCAGCAACATCGTCAGCAACCGATGCTGTGATCCATGCGCCGGGGAAAAGAACATTACAGATGTCCTTTGAGAGTATGTAGGGGTTCCCTGCCCCTACATTACATCCGAAGCCACTGACCCAGACTTTAAGGGCCTGGAGCGAAGCATCACGAGACTTGTGGTCAGCCTGCCGGAAGAATAACATTATTGCAGTCTACCGAAGGGGAGAAAATTGGTAAATCATACAAGATACAGTTTGGCTGAAAATCGAAAGATGCATGACAAACCTACCGAATCATCGATAGATTGCTCATAGAGAGCGTAGCAAACATCACAACCGTCAGGGTGCCAAACTACCAGATCTCCCACGTGGACCGCACACCCGGAGTGGGACCTACAGACTTCGTGGCCGCTGGCCTGATGCAGGGCTGCGGAGCACCCCTGTTCTTGGCAGCGCACCACCTGTAAGAGTATGAGATTATGAGTACACCGTGAAAGGCGCCGGAGTAGTGTGCCAAAGCAGCACGTTAGTATAATAAAACCGTGAAACCTGCCGGAATGAACCAGAAGGAAACCGGACTAACACATAAAATCTCATTACATAAATCAATTAATATATATAATCAATATATATATAACAAACACACCGGAACTAGCCGGAGTAACATGCCTTAAAAGTATGTGACGGATACAAAACATAATGGGAAGGTTAAAAACTGTCCGGAGTGGGCGCATTCCTGGCAATGAGAGAATAAAATTCTGGGACTAGCGATAACGGTGGGTATGTGACCGGTAAACACTAGAGCCGCCGGAGCGGGAAGCAAGGAATACGCCCCTCGATAACAGCATAGCGGACAGTTAGTTAGCTAAATAGAAGGGAAACGTCAAAGGCCAGGAAACAAAGACAGTCAGGTGGTAAACACTAACCGGCCTCGAATGTACATCCAAACCGGAGTGTCGTCTGTTAAGAAGACACACTGGAGGAAAACAGCCCTGACGCAAGGAAGGGAGGGAATAACAGACCAGGAGGATGAACCAGGGAATAACAGACCAGGAGGATGAACCGTAAAGAAGCGACCAGAGAGTGGGATCGCACTCCCCGGGCGCTCACGGGCCCCCACGTCCACTCGCTGGCTGAGATGGTTACCCAGCCAACGCGAGAGAAACAGGAGAGGGGGAGGAGGGGGACAACCTCCATGGTTGGGGGGGGCAAAGAAGGCCAAAATATGGTGAACGGGAGAGGGGGTAGCACCCCTGGACACCAACAGCCCCTGGAGGGGTGATGCCTGGTAAGGTCAGAGACCGAAACACGGGCAGGCCAAACAATGCAGAGGAAGGGGACACAGGCTATAGGCTCAAAAGGATATGAAATGCTCCCAAGCCTTGATAAGGTAACTAAATTGAAAACTAATCAAGGGGAGGAAGGAAAAACGGGGGGATGGGTGTGGCGATATAAAATAACCAGAAGCTGGAAGCCGACCTTAAGGCATGACAGAACTAGGGTAGGCTACGCGACATCCCTCGCTATTCCAGCAACCCAAGAGGCTTATTAGCCTCGCGGTGCGAAACAGGGAGAGGGAAAACGTGGCTGAAAACCCCAGCCAAAACCCAAGGAGAGCGCCAGACAGGCAAATAACACACTCTTAAACACACTGATGGCGTGCGTGCGTGGTAAAACGTCGACATACCCCTATTACATAAAAGCATGAAAACTTATAAATTACTTCAAAAATTAAACATAACCACTTCTGCAGGGTTTCTTGAGAATGTCGTGTGTCGGTGAAAAAATCGTGTATGCCAGTTAGGTTCCGGTGAAAAGTTCGTGTGTGTGTGAATTCGTGCAACTCAAATCGTGTAAGATCAAGGTATTACTGTACTGTATTCTGTCTGGTTCAAGTTCATCTAGTTTTCACTACTGTAGTGAAGGTTGCAAAACAGATTGATCAAATCTTCATATGACCCTTGTAGTAAGGAAACATATAATTTGCAGTAAGTGTAGGGTGCAGTAATGTAATGAGGAACTGGTGCCGAATGTAATAATTGCCCAAGTGCACGGCGCCAGCTCCTGAGCGCCTGGTGCCCACTCTCAAGCACCCGACACCAAGTTAGCTGAAGTGGAAAGTAACTAAATCTCACCTAGAGAAGTTAGTGATAGGAAGAAGAATGCGGCCTTATAGGGGCTTTTTATTTGACACAATTGGTGCAGGATGATGGGAACAGATTCAGAGGTTAAAGAAAACTCTTTTCACCTATCCTAATTTATTAACCTTAATATTACAATTTATCAATTACCATCTTTGAATACTTAACCTTAAAGTTTGTCAAAACAATCTTCCTATTCTTAACTTAGCCTAATTTAATGCTCCCAATAGTCAAAATATTATCAACAAATCTCTCACATTCTGGCATATGCCCCAAAATAGTTCCTTATCTTTCTCAGCACTTCATCTCAGAATAATCCAAGATAATCCTGAAAGTGAACACACAATTTGGGGATCACTACAGAGTTTATTTTAGCTATGACATCCATACTGAGGGCAGAAATTACTTTGGAATTTCTTCATGCAGTCTTTTTCTACACAGAAGCCCTTCACTCCTTCCAAACGAGAACCTGAGATCTCATTCACAACAAAATCAGCCTACAGATATTAAAGCACTTTCTCTAACCCCGATCCCATTTATGACAGTCACTGTTGTAAGTAACTGACATATAGTAACTTTACACTATGGAACTTGAAAATGGTTCGGTCACACCAACTGTTCAACTGCTTTGGTAGTTGCCAGTGTCAATTTCCTATTCCAGGTAAAGCCTCTTCCAGTTCAGGTGAAGGGAAGCCAGTTACTCTACCCTATCACACTCAAGCACACTGCAAATAAAAAGAAAAAACAACATGAAAACATACATCAGATATTCATAACAAAAACACAAAATAAAAATAATGAAAAAACATCACAACAACAAAAACAAAACAAGCAATTCACACAAACTATCTTTCATCATATAAACCCAAACTTAGCGTACCACAGCCTCTAGTGCCAAGAAACTTGCTTCTCTTAGCTAAGCCTAGGTTAGAAGGTAACCTTGCTATTACTACTTCCCCTTCCCCTCCTTTTCTCCTGCTAATATCCCTCCTACTTTTAATCCACCTACTCCCACGCCTGACTCCCTTGCTTCCAACCCTTGCCATTGCCAGTCTCGAGTCTAGGTTTAACAAGATTTTAACTTGGTAGTGATCCAGTAAAGTGGAGGGGGTGGCTACTCATCCCTTCGGTTCTTCTAGACCAAGGTCACTGTCATACTCCCCTAAACCTGGGAGAAGACATACTGAAAGTCCAATGGAGGCTGATGGGGTTGATCCATGGGTAGCTAATTCCTCAGTTGAACCTGTTGCACCTTCCCAGGTATCGGCAGACAGCACTGGAAAGGCTTCTTGACAGGAGAGTGGTATGCAAGTGGAGGAGGTGGATTCTCGTCCTGCTGGTTCTCCTTGATGAAGGTCTCTTGCCCTGCTTCCCTGAACCTGGGAGAAGACATGCCGGAAGTCCAAGGGAGGCCGATGGGGTTTGCCCATGGGTTGCTACCCCCTCAGTCGAACCTGTTGCATGTATATCCCAGGTTTTGACAGACAGCCGCTGGAAAGGCGTCTTGGATGTGTGCCAGTTGTCGTCCAACTCTAGACTCCAGCCTGAACTTGGAAGTGCCGCAAGGGCTTTCTAGATTCGTCTTGTCCATTGAAGAGGCACAGGCGATGCTGGCTGCTCTTCTCCACTGCCCAGTTAGCAGTTTGAGGAGCCGGGCCCAGTCCTCAACCTTGCTGCAGTGCATAGGACAGCCGGAGTTTTTCTCTCCTGAGCGTACTTCTGTTGGACACCAGTATTTGGCTCCCAAGCACCCAACAATCCCTCTCAGGCGCCTGTTGTCTTTGTTTAAGCACTCGTCTCACAAGCACCTGCCTGCCACCAGTTTCTGAGTGCCTGGTGCCAGCTCCCGAGCACTCAGCGCCAGCTCCCAAACTCGGAACGCCAAGCGCCCGTTTCCAACTGTGGGTCTCTTAGTCTATGCAGCTCTCCTTCAGTATTTGCGGGCAAGCTCTCCTGCCCTTTTTTGGCTCTAGCTAGCCCCGGTTGTGCCTACCTCAACCTTCCTGATGAGGAGCCATCCAGATAACAGACTTAGGCTGCCCAGTATGGTGCTTTCGTCTTCTGGGAAGGCACTCAAGGAGATGGAAGTTTGGTTTTCTGGTAAGAGAGAGTAAGGTAAGGCTTCATTTGTCTTTCCTCCCTCACCCTTAATCCATAGGAGTTTTCTTTCCTACGCCACTGGGGAAACTTCTTACCAACGCTCGGCATTTTTGGCGGCGAAAATGATGTTTTTAGTCAGCAGAACTTGACCTCCTTGTCAAAGGCCTCTTTGAGTTACTTGAAGCTTTTGGTTTCTTGTACTGGATGGTGTGAGTGCTAGCCAAGAAGAGTAAAGATGGCAATGATTTAGTTGGAGACTTCACCTCGGACTGGCTAGGAGTCCTATCTTGTGCGGGCAAAACCATCAGGGATGGCTCTCATGAACTTGCAGCTCTTTTCTCTTTGGGGGTTTTGAAGAAAGATTTATGGTGCTCCCTTTCCACTAGGGGTCACTCAAGCCCAGAAGTTGGGCATTCTTCCAAACGCCCCAAGGATTCATCTGCGTTCATTCCTAAGACGGTCTCTCCTCTCCAGCTACATTTCTTTCGTGGGAGTTAGCCCAAGTCCAGTCTAGGACCCACTCCAATGTCCGCTTCTCAGCCAGAACTATCAAGAGGAGTTCAAACCTTACCCAAGAAATGAGGAAGAAGTCCTCCGTGCACAAGTGGGAGCCAGTCTTCTCAAGTTTTGGGAGAAGTGGAGTATCAGAGTGACAGAACAGTGGATTGTCAAAGTTCTGAGGGAGGACTACTCCATTCTGTTCAAGGAAAGCACCCCCTTTATTCCCTGTTCCCATCGTTTTGACGGTGTACTCAAGAGGCTCGGAAAAACATTCGGCCCTTTTTGAGGTCTCCTCTCGTCTCCTCTCCCCTTCGAAAGAGAGCCATAGAAGAAGTCGAGGACATCAACTCAGAGGGCTTCTACTTCCATATGTACGTGGTCCCCAAATCGGGGTTTGGAGACCAGTCCTCAACATAAGTGCCCTCAATCTCTTTGTCCAGAAGACGAAGTTCAAGATGGAGACGAACCAGTCAGTCCTTTCATCCATTCACCAGGGTGATTGGATGATATCCTTGGATATGCAAGATGCATACTTCCACCTCCCCATCCATCTGGAGTACAGGAAGTATCTAAGGTTCGTCTTCCAGGATGCTCTCTCAGGCACCCCATGTCAGCATCTAAACGCCTGTCTCTTCTTGGAGTGCCTGGCACCAGCTAAAATCTTCCAGTTTCGGGCTCTTTTCTTTGGCCTCTCTATGGCACCTCAAGTGTCCACTCGAGGCCTTGCTCCGCTTAACAGATGACTTCATTTTATAGGCAAAAATGTCAGTCTATATCTGGACAACTTGCCTCTTCGATCCCCTTCAAGGGAAAAGTGCATGGAGGACTTGAACATTTCTCTCAGGAACTGGGGGTTATCATCTACCTTCAGAAGTCCCAGTTGAGCATGCCGCAAGAGTTCCTCTATGTGGGGATGATTCTCAACTCTCGGACTTTTCATGCTTTTCTGTCTGCCAAGAGAATCGCCAGCTGCCTTCAGATGGTTCACAAGTTTCTAACCCTTTTGTCTTGCTCAGCCCACCAGTGGATGAGCCTACTGGGGACGCTGTCGTCCATCAAGACATTCGTCAGGTTAGGGAAACTTCATATGAGAGTTTGGCAATTCTACCTCAAGGCCAACTTCAGCAGAGAAACAGCCGGACACCTACACGTTTCCCATAAACCTGGAGATCAAGTCGTGGTGGTCCGAACATAGACCTTCGGAAGGAAAGCCCTTCATCCTCTGAGCCCAAACCTAGCCTTCTGTTCAGACTCCTCGGTTCTAGGTTGGGGAGTCTTCTTTGGGAACTGGAAGTTTCCAGGACATGGTCGCCAGAAGGACAGAACCTTCACATTAATGTCAGAGAGCTGAAAGCAATTCATTTAGGGCTTCAGTGCTTCTTGACCCTAGTTCACAAGACACTGGTAGTCCATTCAGACAATACCACAGCCCTAAAGTACATAGGAAAGCAAGGTGGCACTCGCTCATTTTCTCTCTGCCAGACAGCAAGAGTCATTCTACTGTGGACAGATCAAATCGAGCGAGTTTAGTCACTTGATTTATTCAGGGCAAACTAAATATTCTGGCAGACGAACTGACCCATCAAAAAGTAGGTCCTTCCCACCTTGGATCCCCTGGTCTATCAGAATCTGCATTACTATGGAGCAGGCTGACATTGGACCAGTTTGCCACCTCAAGGAACTATCACCTTCCTCTCTTTTGTTCTCAGGCCCCACTACACCTTTCTGCCCTTCAACAAGGTCAGGGAAGTGTTGAACAAGTCTTGGGCTCATCGCAACATTACGAACTCTCATAGCCTTGTTCTGGCCCATGAGAGAATGGTTCCAGGACCTGCTACAGTTGTGGGTGGACTTTCCGAGACTCCTTCCCCTATAAACTGTGTCTACTCAGGTAACCTGACTTTAAGAGATATCAAAGGATTGTCCGCTCTTGCTCTGACAGGCTTCAGACTGTCCGGAAGCTTGTCAGAGCGTAAGGTTTTTCAAGACACGCTGCAGAGGCTCTTGCAAGATGTAGGCGTTGATATCCTAGCTGCATCTTCCAGGCTAAGTGGGCGATTTTTCGAAGCTGGTGTCTCAGACTCAATGTCTCTTCTTCTGAGACATCTGTGACCCAAATTGCGGATTTCCTTCTTTATTCGAGGAGATCTAGGAATGTCTTGTCCTCCACCATTAAGGGGTATCTAACCGTGTTTAGCTAGGTGTTTAAACACAGGGTTCTTGAATCTTGCTTCAACCACAGATCTTAACAACCTCGTCAAGTCCTTTGTTACATCTAAGCAATGAAAGGAAGATCTGGCCTCCTGAAACCTGGACGTAGTGTTGAAGTGGCTGACAGGTCCCTCTGTTAAACCCCCTTTCATTCCTCTTCTGGGAGAAACCTTACTCAGAAGACACTCTTCTTCATGGCCTTGGCTTCTACTAACACATTAGCGAGATCCAAGCCATCGATAAAGGGTAATTTTTTTCACAAGGAGATGCAGTTTGCTTCCTTAACCTTGGATTTTTAGCCAAGAATGAGGACTCTTCCAAGGCCTGGCCTCATTTTTTCTCCATTAAGACCTTAATGGATACCTTGGGTTTGAGGAAGAAGAGAGAGCTCTTTGCCCTGCTAGGGCTTTAAGGTATTACCTGAACAAGACCGAGAAGATCAGAGGACTATCCAGTAACCTCTGGTGCTCTGTCAAGAACCTGTCTTGCCCTATGACTAAAAATGCAATGTCCATCTTCGTCAAAGACTTAATTTTTGAGGCCCCCTCTCAGATTCAGGAGGACATTTTGCCTACTTTTAAAATGAAAGCTCATGATGTCAGGGCAGTCTCTACTTTATTAGCTTTCAGGCACAATATGTCCCTCACTCCCATTCTGCAGTCAGCCTACTGGAAGTGCGAACCGATTGAAAGAAGTTGTAACAATGTTTGAAAATTGCAGTACCTTGGGGCCATTTTCAGTGGCTGGCATGATATTGAGGGATGAAGCATAGGAATCTCTCTTGTTCTCCTACTATCTCTTCACTTTGAAGTAGGTTGTCGAATTTTGGGGAGCTATGGGGGTACAGTGTACCTGGAGTACCTACCAGTCTCAGTGGATGGGTTGTGGTGTTTTCAGTGTAGGTGACAGTGTTGTCTGGTTGTTTTTTACTTTGGTACTGCGCCCAGGGCATGGGCACTTACATATGCTTTGCTAGCCATCGGTCCTATCCTTTGCTGCAAAGCTCCCATTTGAGTAGAGGCTCCCCATGGCTTTACTGCCATGCCACTACAGGTTAAGATGAGCACCAACCAGAAGCAGCATTCACCTGCAATAGCTCTCTTACCACGTAAGGAAACGACAAGCATTGTTTCAATGCTAGCAATTTCAAGTCATTACCATGCCTTAATGTTTTGGAATAGAATAGGTCCATGTGTTCAATGTGGGATTCAGCTATGTAATTACTTGGTAGGTTACTTATATGAAAATGATATTTTCTTCATTAAATTTTCATATATACTTACCAAGTAGTTACAGAATTGGAGCCCGCCCTCTTCCTGCCTCATGGACATAAGGGCGCAGAAAGAATGAGGTTTTCTGCTAAGTCATTTCCCATACTCTCGTTAGTGGGCAGGGCATGTCACCTACACTAAACTATTGAAGTGCCACCACAATTTTTTAAATAATGGCTGCCACAGGAGTTGAAACTATAGATATGTAATTACTTGGTTAAGTATATATGAAACTTAATTTTATTATGAAAATATCATTTTAACCATGTATGCTGCTTGAAATTCTGTCTTAGTCTTGGACTGACAGCAAGAGACTACAGACTGTAATCAGCTTACACTTTTTGTCAGACATCTTACTACCCATGAACATGTCCAAAACCATTGAAGGATGGAAGGGTTTCATCTCTCATGAGTGTAGACAGTACTGGGATAGGTGGCTTGCTGGTTGTGGTCTGTTCATTAATATGAATGACAATAGCTTGCTTTCAGTTCTTTATACTTAGTTGGGTATAATCAGCAAATGAATTAGTGACATATCTCTTTACTCATTTTGGCACTTGACTTGAGAAATCACTTTCCCTACTTTGGGAAGAAATCTTTTGAGAATTTGATTTGAATTTTAATATCATCTATCTGGGCTCCCTATTGCAGTTACTTCGTCTTCTTATAAACTTTGATTCCCCATTATCAAGCCCATTGTGAAAAAACAACCCATAACCAAGAGAATACTCATATATCTGCGAGAGAGATGAGTGATACACATATGAACATTAAAAATGACTAAAAAATGCTTCATTTAACTTTGCAAGAACCAAAATATATACAAAAGCAAAAAGAAACTTTAGGATTTAAACCTCTGTTGAGGAATACAGTGCTATGGGGAGGCATGGAGATACACAAAAAATAATGTAAGGTAGTAAGATTATAGTACATTCTAGTTTTAACTGATTGGAAACCTCTCGACCTATAATTACCGTTCATTCTGTAATATAAGTTACACCACCAAGTCAGGATAAGGGAAAGAAGTATAGGATAAAATAACAGCTAATTTGCCTGCCTGAATTATAGTTTAAACCTTAATAAAACTTTGGAGTACCTACACAATCAAAGAACAAGTACATCGTACTACACTTTGGAAGTAAGGGCTTTTAATGTGTAGTACAGTAATGTCTTTCCTGTCTTTGATGGAACCTGCCATGGTATGAGATTTTGGCATCTGAAGGAACTTTTGTCATGGCAAAATGGCACCGTAAACCCCTCGTATTTGCGTTCTCATGATTCGCAGACTCGCCTATTTGCAGATTTCTCTTTGGAACATGTTTACACATTATTTGCGGAAAATTCACCCATTCGCGGTATTTTTCACAGAAATATTCACTAATTATTGTATTTTCATATCATTTTCATGAATAAATGCACTTTTTGTGATAAAATTATTAAAATACTCAGGTATAATAATTTTCAGAGGTTTTTTTTTGTGTTTGAACTATCAAAGTAGGCAGTTCTAAGTGTTTTTAGAGGGATTTTAAGTATTCGCAGATTTTAGCTATTCTCGGGGAGGGTTTTGGTATACATCCCCCGTGAATACGGGGGGTTTACTGTATATTCTTTACCTCTTTGGGCACTGTGTAATATTGTTTATAGAAAACTACAAAACATAAAATGGCAGTACAGTGTACTTCTTATCCTCTAAGCTAAAGCCATTTATACTTTCCTAGACAGGTTAGTACAATTTGAGTGAAATCCTCCCACTTTTCTTGTTTAGAAAAAGAAAAAAAGCCCTGATTTGAAGCTCTTATCTTCTGAATTCAAGTAACTGACCACCATGAGTGTTATAAATGGATTACTGGATTGTGGGTGTAAAGGGATTTGAATATGGTACTGATGATGTAGATTTGGAGTACTGTATTATGGGAACTAAGGTACAGTACAGACAGTTCTTGGTTAACAACCGTGCTTCTGTTCCTGACTGAGTGCCAGTAATCAAAAACCGTTGTTAACCGGAACATCACAATAACTATGGTAAAAATGGTGTTTACAATGGCGTAAGTGCTGATCGGCGCTGATGAACTGCTTACTGATGCCAATAAACCGCTTACCAGTGCCAGAAATTGCTTACTTATGGTGACAAACCACCTACCGATGCTGGTAAACAGCCTAGTGACGTTGATAAACTGTTTACTGGTGCTGAAAATAGCTTATGGGCGCTGAAAATCTGGTTAATGATGTTGTTAGCCAAGCACTGTAAACTGAAATGCCATTAACCGATGCCTCTGATAAGCGGGGACTTCCTGTAATCGATTTATCTACTCCTATTATGTATGTCATGGAGCCAGCCATGAGGTTGGAGCTCAAAATGGATCAAAGGTTGCTCCATGTCAGTTCAGCTTGCAGTAGGAACATGGCATATCACAATTGTTTATTCACTACTTTCAGTTTTCTCCACTTTGTAGAAATTAAACTATGCACAATTTATTTAAAACATGAGATCTCCGATGTCAAGCATCCAAGATAATTTCAATAGTTTTGTCGATATGAACTATTTCATAAAACGGAAAGTTTGTAACAGCCGTATGGAATTAGTGTATTCTTAATCTGATGATGATTATTATAACATTTGTTCAGATTTTACCATGAGAAGTGACTTTCAGGGTAATGCTAAGGTATCACCAAATGAACGTTTTCTTATGGAAAGCTTACTGTATTGCATGCAGTTCAAGCTTCTCATGGCAAAAATCCTATACATGAACTAATTAAAGTGGAGGACTGAAGGTGGTAGAAGTCCTTGCCATATCAGTTTAACAAGTAGCTTTTCCAAGCGCATTACTCGTTTAACATAAGTGCGTTTCGTACTGAGGGATCCCTTACTCACTTTAAAAGTAGTGGAAATAAAAATGGAGAATGGGCTTAAAGGTAAAGGATTATACTTATGGTGTTACAAAAATCACACTGAAAACATTTGTAGCAAAGCTGGTATTACCCGTCCACCTTCTAAGATACTTTTGTAACTCCAGAGGGTAAAAAAATTTGTGTGTAAATCTTGACTGTCAAGTTCTAAGACAAAACATTTAAGGGTACCAGACACAAATTTCAAGTCCAGCTATGAGATGAATAATTTCTGTTACAGTAGTGTGATTCCCATATATTTTAGAAGGCACCATTGTGTGCATTTGGGGGAAGTGTTACTACTAGGTGCAGTTCTCATAAAATATTTTACCATAGGTCCTGGACAGTCGATCCATTGTTATCTTCATTACACATTTTAGGAAAATATATGGAGAATACAAGTTTAATTTTTCCCTAATTGATATATGATGTAGAGTAAAATTAGGAAATTGAAACCTGCGGACCAAATAATTCTCGGAACTATATCGGATTAGATATGAAACATACAGGTGGCTCACTCCTAGGCTGACAGGTGTGTAGTCAACTGGAAAAAATAAGAAAAACATTATAAACAGAGATGTAGCAGTAGTACTCAGGAATAAAAGACCTTTTTTAAATATAAAACAATAAGTCTAATTAGTTCACTAGGGTGTTTTAGTGCCACATTTCTGGTGGGTATGTTTTATGTTGGAAAAGAGAACTTCTCTAGACACTGTTTTTGAGTACAGTAGTGGCTGATAACTCTTGTGCTGATATGCAAATTGAGGTAGCTATACAGGTATAGCCTGTTATATAGTAAAGAATTGCTGTACAGTATACATTAATAAGTTGCACCTGTGGAAGCAGCAGTAATATTTTACTCTGTGGACCATTGCTAAGATCAGAACTTAATTATTTAAAAGGATAAGCATGAGGGTTAAAGGATTTTATCAGAAACATAATAAGCATTCTTTAAATATCTTTTGTATTCTGGTTTATGGAGGCTCTAATCCTCTGTACTGCCTCTGGCCATTTGGTATACCTTATCAGGTATTAGTCAGTGGTTAAAGGGAAAGAAATTCTTGATTTATTGTCATATATAAGAGTACATTATTAATTAGGTGTTTACAATTAATTTTTCGAGACTATTGTATGGATATTTGGCTTACAAATACCTGTTAAACACAAAGTCTGGAATACTAGAATTTCTTTTTTTCTTTTACCTTTGGAAACTGTTATAATGTGATTAGTCCACATATGTTATCAGCACTTTAAGGTCTGCTGGGGTAGGAGTTGATAATGTTTTGAGATAAGCTTGTGTCCAGTACTCATGGTTTAAGTATTCTGAGAGCAGTCAAGTTTTTGATAAGTTTATCAGTTGTAGTTTGGTAACAGACTTGTGAAGTTGAATTGATGTAAAGAGGTTTTGTTTATTTCAACTTTTGACGATATACAGAAGTTTGTGTAATTTTCAAAGTTACTGTGGAGAGTGTTTAGTCTAATTTACATAAATATTTTCTACATAAAGTAATGTAGATTATGTAGATTACTGGTGAATACTCTTTCAACAATCAGAACTCATACCCTCTGGTAGCAGGACAGTGGAACTAACAGGAAATTGCTCTCCTATTTGTCACTTAGGACAGTTGTAGCTAAAGGATAACCATTTAAAAAATGTTCAAGAAAAAGGAAAAAATAAATCTAAATTTAGAGGACAGTCCTCTTTATAATCGTCGAAAGAATATGGAAGCTTTTGATGAGCAGCAATGGACACCCCAAGAAAGTGTGAATAGTATCGAGAAGCAGGCATTAGGAAAACCCCACCTACAACAAAATGAGAAAGTGAAGCCCTCCAGGAAAGAGAGTCCAGTATATGATATACCGTACATTCCAAGGCGTAGCTTGCCTCAAGTGCCTGCAGCTCAAGGAAAACCAATGGGTAATGAGTCCCATATTTATGAATCAATTAACGATCCTACAGATTACAAAATTTCAAAGCTGTCAAATACAACAGACACTCCTACATTAGAAAAACAGTTTAGAAATCTTTGCTTACAAAATCTTGACATGGATGAAGCTCTTCAACAACAGCCTCCAAGTTTTCCACCACCTCAGAGGTAAGGGCGGGGAAAAAAAGTGTTTCAATTTGAATATAGTACGCTGCCTTCCATCAGTGAAGAAGGCTTTGGTAGATTTGCTTTCATAAAGTTGAGTTGCTGTTTTAAGGAATCATAATTAGGTGTTAGGCTAGGCATACAGTGAAATCAGATAGAGAAAATAGAGCAAAGGAATTAAAGCTTGAGTCCATTGTAAAAAGAATGTTTCTCTCAGATTTTAGTAATGTACATTTTTAACTGATAAAAAATAAAGATGAAATTTAATGTGTAAGGTTCATGATGTTTGGTTCTGTGTAGGATGTATCTTGCATAAAGTACATTGATTAATGCTACAAGCATTTTGAAGCTATTGTTGAGAGTACAATAACATTAAGGGCAGAAAAATCCTGGATGAAGTTGTTGAAGGTGACTAGATTGCTAGCAGATAAATGTACTGTGTCCCAAAAGTAAATGGAAAAAATTTAAGATGCTTGATAGAATACATTTTAGCAATTTATGAAAATAAAAGATTCAAGGGTATAGGGTATGGGGAAGTTAATTTTGCAGATGAGATAGCAGCCAAGATTGGGATAGTAAGGACGTGTGATGAGAAGGGAGAAAAAGTTTAAATCAGAAAGCTTATAGACATGGAAGTAACAAGGCTAACCCTGTAAGTGGGTAGAGCTGTCAGTGCATTTCATGCGGTGCACTGTAGGCGTTGCTTAAGGATCTTTGCAGTGCCCCCTCAGCCCCTAGCTGCAACCTCTTTCATTCCTTTTACTGTACCTCTGTTCATATTCTCTTTCTTCCATCTTCCTCCCCTAAAAATTGTTTTATAGTGCAACTGCGAGGTTTTCCTCCTGTTACACCTTTAAAACCTTTCGACTGTTTCCATTTCAGTGCTGAATGACCTTATAGGTCCCAGCGCTTGGCCTTGGAGCAAAATGCTATATTCCATAACAAGGCTAAGACCTATAAGAAAGGCCAGAGGTCTTTGAAAAATGGCATTAATGAACGCTGGACTGAAGAAGATAAAAGATAATTGCATACAGAGGAAATATTATAGAAAAAATGATTGATGTTGATGATGGTGGTGATTGATATCAGCAGCAAGTTATTTTGTATTATGTTCACTAATTTGCTTGAATTGCTGTTAGATGAAAATCACTTAACATGAAGATAGGTAGGCCTTTGGATTATTGAAGATGGGGAGGGCCACTGGGAGGCTTTTTAGATCAGTTGTGATATACTGTGAGCATTACCTTTTCTTGGAGGAAAGAAGATGGTCTTTTGATTCCCCACTGGGCCTGGAGCACCAGGAGAAGCTGTTGGTTAATTCATGAGTGTCAAAGGAAGACTCGGTATCATCCCATCCTTGATATGCTGGCCAACGGCTTGTTTGATCTTGTTCATCCCCTGGGGAAAGTTAGGAAAGGGTTTTGAAGGAAGGGCTGAAGGAATGCAAGTGCTTCATCTTCCCTCTCTTCAATTTCCTTCTCCAGTCATTAGTGTGGTTTTGCTCCAGTCATCACCTTGGTCTTGAAAATTGTCACTCTTGTGACGTACCCGATATTAGTCATTGCTTGGGAGGCATGCAGAGTAGTGGAGTCTCAGCGTATTGCTTGACAACAGATGGTGATTGTGAATGTCCTGGTTGTCCAGGTCTTGTAGCAGCATATAATTCTGTTCTACATTTTCTGGTGGTTGCTGGAATTTTCTGTGGCTAGCCCTAGAGTGGACCAAGAACTCTTCTTCAATAGGGTCTTTTGGCTTTGGCCAAAAGCCCTTCTTGCATGGGATTCACCTAGTATTTGGTTAATTGGCAGACAGCAACGTGAGAAAAGGGAAGTATGGTCCATGTTTTTTTGCTTTCCTTCTGGCTTGAATTTTTTGCCCTTTGTCCTAAATGCCAACAAAATGAAAATGGTAAGGAATTTGTCGTCTGGGTGATCATGTGAGATTTCTCAGGAGTGTTCCTTTTCATGTAGGAAGATTACAAGTCTTGCTCTGCTTCAGGACCAATCTCTGGGTGTGTATACTCACAAATGTGTGTGATTATCCATCCACATGGCTTTGTACAGGGAAATGTTTCTTCAGGACAAATATCATCAGGGTTTATCTTACAGGACAGTTCTTTCATCTTTTCTTTCTGTCTTAGTCTAAAGGTCATGAAGATGGAAATTATCAGGAGTCCCTCCTTGGGTTATCTTCCTGTAATTCTGCAGACTGTTTCTTCAGTAGGAGGAATACCAGATTAGCTCTGCTAGGGACAAAGATCCGGGAGAAGTGGTTGCTATATTTACAAGTGTGTTGTCGCTCTGTACACAAGCTCTTTTCAGTAGGGTCTTTGCTTGCAATGAGTATTGTCAGTTATTTCCATAACAGGATAGTTCCTGGTCATGGTATTGATCTTACTGCTGATCGCTTACAGACACTCCCCTTCTGCATATTTGCTGTTGTTATAACTTTAGTTGCTGCTACATTTTGCTGGTTCATGGGTTTTATGTGATGAGTAATGTTCTTTGGATGAGATCCCATTCATTACAGTGTTTGCATAATGCTTGTCTCATCCCATTCATTACAGTGTTTGCATAATGCTTGTCTCATGAGCTATGTGTATTTGTGCACAGCTTATATCCCTGCACCACCAGCTCTTGTGATAGATTTTGCTTTTCATGGTTTTCAGTCACAGAATTGTTCTCTGCATGGTATCAACCAGTGGTCTCATTTTCAGGTGAGGGAAGTCCTTCTCAAGCTGTATCTTCATGAGTTATTGTTTCATGGATGTGCATTGCCCATAGTTAACTAGGGACTATGAGGAATTGTGTATTATGCTTAGGTTGGCAAAGAGGTGGATCAGCCTCTGGGTCTTTCCCAGTCTTTTGTGCCCTTCCTAACAAAGAACGTTCCAACCATTCTTTGTGCTGGTCAGGGCTCTGTATCACTCATCCCCATATGGCAATATTACTACCTTATGACCTTTAGTTCTAGTTCTCTAAATGGGAACAAGAGGATTTCTGTAAAGCTTTCTGTATGGTTCAGTGTGGTGAATCAAATCTGGTACAATACCTTACCAGAAATCATGCTACATAAAATCATAAGAGTCAACCTTTCCTTTTTTCATATGCTTGACTGGGAAGCTGGCATATCCAAGTGGTGATTGACTGTCCCCCAAGTCTTTTGCCGTAGGCACAGACTGTAAGGGACTAGGCAAAGATTCATAACTTCAGGTTCCATTTCCTTTGGAATAGTGCCAGAGCTTTTCATTGTGACTTAACTTCCCACCTGAGGACCATCTTCTGATTTCAAAGATTAAGGTTAAATTGTCACAGGAACAAATCACATTTTAAAGAGAATTTTGATTTTTCACAGACATACAAACCATAAGTCTTTTATCATAATCCAACCCCTAACCATCCCTACATTTGTCATTGTTTGCCAAAGGAAAAGTGGAGTCAGGTGAGTGGGAAGTACCGCCAACCACCTGTCAGTGGTTATCTACATTGTTACCAAGCTTAGGTGACCGAAATTGCCTTGCACCAAAGATAAATCCATATAAAAGACTTTGTGTGTATAAATGATTGTGAATAAGCATTAACTCTTAATGCTATACTAATTGTCTTAATGGTAACTGTAAGGACAATTAATTTCTTCCCATGAACATTCAGTGTGAATTTTATGACAGCTTTTTATATTGTTTGCATTTTTCAGTGTCATTATTTGGAAGAACCCCTCTGTATATTTGGATTTTTCACCATTATTATTTGGAAGAACCCCTCTCTCTGTATTGCTTGCATTTTTCACTATCATTATTTAGAAGTCTCTCTCTCTCTCTCTCTCTCTCTCTCTCTCTCTCTCTCTCTCTCTCTCTCTCTCTCTCTCTCTCTCTCTCTCTCTCTGAAGTAGTCAAGAGATATGCTCTGGGTCTGTCATCACTAGAGAAGAAATTCACCTCAAGAGAAGGTTAAAATGTCATCGTAACAGAACTTGATGTAACTTTCATAAATAATACAAAATGTTATTCATGAAGTAGGTTTGAGAATGATATACCCCTTAGCACCCCATAACATTTAGAGTAGGACTTTTAAAAGCTGTATGTTACCCAACTTGAAAAGTTTCTCCTCCTTAGAACGCTTAACTTTCCTTTCAAACCCATACTTTGGGCTTGGGAAGTGGAAGGTCTAGGGGTCCCCATACTCAATTGGGTGATAGTGGTAAAGGGCGTCCCCGAGTTACAGCGGCACCGAAGTACAGTGTTCCGATCTTACAGTGCTTTTTCAAATACATTTATCAAGAATAGGTATCTAGTTACGGTGCCATAAGCGCCATTAAAGCTCCATTAACAGTGCTACAACAAGAATAGATATCTAGTTATGGTGCCGTAATTGCCATTAATGGTGCCTATTAATTAATATGCACCGACTTGCCTATTATTTTGAGACAACCGTTCATACACCTTACCTCTAACAGCTTTTGAGGTATAGATCTTATTGATGATAATTGCAGGAACAGTTTACTCTCATTTGCTTATCGAATACTTAATCAGACAGAATCTTTCATGTACAAATCATGATGTTAAAAGAATGCCTTTGTTAAATCACAGTGTAAAATTGTGTTTATGAGCTTATCTCATATTGAGATAGTTTGGAGAGATGATCATAAGGGGAGTTGAGCAGTTACAGTTACAAAAGTAGAGGATATGGAAGTTGGCAAAGCAAAGACATGCATGAAGTCACTTGGGAAATCATGGAGAAAGGGCAAAGATGAAGACCTAGCCGTGTAGCAAGTAGGGCAAAGTGTTCAAGACTGAAAAAAATGGAGAGTGCTCATTTCGTAAAAATGCTATTCATGGAGTAGATTTGAGGAATAACAATTTAATTCCTCACTAATTGTGTATTTTTGATAGAAATATTGTTCCTAGGGGACATTTTAGACTTTATATTAAGCAACCCCAACAATATTTAGCATTTACTGTATAGCAAAAATCTACCCAGGTTTTAGCAGTTTCCAGTGCAATTGCTGCTTTGTACCTGTAAACTATTAGACAGGTTGAATTTAATAATCTAGTTGAAATTTAACTGAAATCAGTGCACATTGTAAAAAATTTGAATTCTACACAATATGTAATTTTCTGAACCAGTTTTTAATGTTTTTTGGGTGGGACATACAAGTCCCAATAATTCTTATAAATTTAACTCATGTATCGATATAGTGTATATGTTCAAGAATGATTTTTAAATATTTCTTACCATTAACAGTCCTTTAAACTGCTCTCACACAAATTAAGAATCTTGTACAGTAGTTTGTACAGTATTGTACAAACAGTAATCCTGTACAGTAGTTTGTACAGTATTTGCAAACTACTGTACAGGATTCATAATTTGTGTGAGAGCAGTTAAAAAGATTGTTAAAGGTTAGAAATATTTAAAAATCATTCTTGAATATATACACTATTGATACACGAGTTAAATTTTTAAGAATTGTTGAGACTTGTAGGCCTCTCCCAGAGGATCAAGTAATGAAAAAATGGAGGAAAATTTAAGCAAGGTTAAGCTTATAAAGTTGACAGGTAAGTGGAAGTAACCAGAGAGAGAACAGGAGAAAGTTAAAAGGTAACAAGCAAAGAGACTTCAAAAGAATCGTTGACAGTATATCACACAAACTTTGCTGTAAGCAGTACGTGGGTATGTGGCCTTTACCAAAAGTGGCCTACATATGTCATGTATTATTAAAAAGTAGCCTAACTAGACTACCAAGCTAATTTTCAAAACATTCTTGGGGATGCTTTGAAGTACAGTGCAATGTACTAGCATTTGTCCTAAGTGGCCAGGATTATGGAATTGGTGACTCAATACTGTAGTGAAAGGGTTGATCAGTTTAGTGGCTTATTTTCTGCACACCATTTTGACTGCATACCACAGACAACTGAGTGTTTGAACTTCTCAGTTATGTATTACTTCCTATTCTTTGATACCAGTCTCATTTCCAGCTAGCTTCAACAAAAGGATTTTGACAAAGGAAAAATCTATTTCTGGAGAGGGGCCCGTGTCACCCAGTGAAATACTCCATTCAGCACTTATTTCTAGGTAATTCCGTTGCTAGATACCAGAGAAAGCTAAATGAAATGCTGGAGTTACTACCCCCAGAGCGAGCTCCACTAGATGGAGTCGTGTATGGAAAAGGGTGAACTACAAAAACACGGAACCTTATCCTATAGAGATTCCCAATGTCAAAAGTCCCAACGAGAGAGGTGCCGATACAAGCCCATGCACTACTCATGGACTGTATACAAGGCAACACTAGCCGCATTCCATGTTAGCACCCACCTCACTAGAATGAAGTTTATCAAGGGAGGGAGAGAATGAAAAACAGGGTGGGTCACGATGACACGGGCCCCTCTCCAGAAATAGATTTTTCCTTTGTCAAAATCCTTTTTCTGGATCGGGTCCCGTGTCACCCGTGAAATAATAACAGAGAAATAAACATCATTCTTATGCTATAAAAGACTTAAATAGAAACGTTGAAAACTAGGAGAATTCTACCCTGAACATTAGTAAGGTCCTCTAAGTTCATGTTATGAAAATAATGTAAGTGGTCACCGTCTAAGATCATGAGCTTAGAATAGCACCTGAATAGGCTTGTATTAAGAAAATATTTCCTGCCTAATAGCAGACCCAATGACAGTGCCCCCCCCTTTTTTTAAAGGAGAGGACCTGACAAAATTGCGAGACATCATTCTTATGCTATAAAAGACTTAAATAGAAACGTTGAAAACTAGGAGAATTCTACCCTGAACATTAGTAAGGTCCGCTAAGTTCATGTAATGAAAATAATGTAAGTGGTCACCATCTAAGATCATGAGCTTAGAATAGCACCTGAATAGGCTTGTATTAAGAAAATACTTCCTGCCTAATAGCAGACCCAATGACAGTGCCCCCCCCTTTTTTTTAAAGGAGAGGACCTGACAAAATTGCGAGGTCCTGTCTAAAAAAGCCTGCAAGGAGAAAACTGGACACAGAAACAGACCTTGTAAAAGGGGAGTACTTTCCAAGGTGACCACTGAAAATGAGGACCTTCAATTGTAGATAGAAAGTTAGGGTGAGGAATTCACAACACTACCCCTGATGAGGGGAAACCAAAATGATTGGTTCCGCCAGACAGGGCACACAGTACAGGAAAACTAACACTAGAAGCTAAGCTGATTAAAAATTTTTTGGGACTTCCTTAACAAGGAAAGGTAAGAACAAGATGATTGTTGGTTACCGGCTAACTCCGATACATTACTCAAAGACCAGGAAACCGAATGTGGACGGAGTACTGTTCTTAGACGAACACAGACCTTAGGGATGAAAGTTAAGAGCCTGTGAGTCTGGTTCCAACAAAACACTTTCCTCGAGGCCAATGCGGCCGCATCAGTACTGTAGCTTCGAAAACTATGTGAAGAGTGGTAGTTACTTAACTGCAGAACCATACTGCAGTAGAGGAGGATCCCTTAACTGATTTCAGGAAAACAGTAATAACAGGACCAATATCAGTTTCCTCCTAAACTGTAAGATTCACAAAGACCACAAAGCCAGGACATCAGAGTTTGAGGGGGCTGACGCAGGCTGAGTTTATACCAGACGGGACAGCTTGATAGTTTGTGGCTGAATTGGGTTGCAAACAGACCTACTTCCAGGCCCAGGAAAAGGTCACAAGACCACCTGAATGACGCTCCGTCTAAGGACTATTCCGACACCAGGGGGGAGGCCCTGGATAGGGAAAAAGCAGTGACCTTTTGGACCCCTACGAGAAGGGTGGTAGACAGAGGCACCTGCGTCTGTTGGTTATGGAGAAGAATGAACCATAACCTGAAGCAATTCGAGTCCAAAACCACTTGTTTACGCAGCGCACTATTGCTGTTTTGTTCAGAACCAGCCTAAAAGGAAACCTCTTGGGGGGAAGAAGTTTCCCAAGGACAGGAAGACTGTCACCGCCCTCCAAAGCGTTGATATGGAACTGCCAGAACGTGACCGACTAAGTACCATGTACTTCATTGGGCCAAAAAATATCCACCTCACCCGCCCAGAGAGGTGACGGTGTGGAATACTGAGGCCGGAGAGGAAAGCTGGAGAGGAACTGACTTCGGTAAGCACTTGATAGTTGTGCAAGGCCGGAGGCCACTATTCAAGCAGGAGGAATCAGGGAGACACGTCCCTGACTCCGCCATACCCCGGTCATAAACTCCAGCTTTGACTTCAGAAGGAGAACCGTCACTGAAGCAAACTGGAGAAAACCCAAGACCTTTTCTTGGGCACGGCGAGAGGTATGCTTGAGTTGATGAAATGATAGGACGTCCTTGCTATCTCTTTCCACTTCCACTGGATTCATAACTATGGAAGGCTACCCTCCTGAATCAGGTGGGATTCCTTCCTGGTTACTTAGAAGCCCAAAGACTCTAAGAAACCAATTATAATGACCAGCGCCCTCAGGCAATTCCCGACGCTGGGTGCCCAAATGAGCCAGGCAACTAGATATGCAGCTAGCATAGCCTCCTAATACCGGAGCTGTTGAACTACGGTATTGTTCAAACTGGCAAAGACTCTGGAGCCGCATTGAGGAGGGCATGAACCTGAAGGGGTACGCCTGCTCCCCGAGTCTGAATCCCAAGAAGGGATAGGACCTTTCTGCAACCAAGATGTGAAAGGAAGCGTCGGAAAGGTCTATAGAGGTGGTTACGGCTCCACGGCGCAGTAGGATCCGAACCCACAAGACTGTAAGCAACCGAGACTTGCCGCATGAATAAGGAAAACAAACGGGACAGGCCGGAAAAATTTTCCAGTGGAAGGGAACTTCCTTGGCAGACTAAAAAGCCTGACAGGCCATTCACAAAGACCCCAGAACTCTGGCCGGAGGCTGATTGAACCTGATTTGGGGAGACAGTCCAGCCCCACCCCGGGCCCTGATAACTATACTCTGGGCCCAGGAACTGAAGTTCCAGTGGCCCCGAAAATGGTACAGCCTCCCACCCATATGAGAAATACTACAGGGAGGAGGCTTGATTGCCTCCCGTGAAGCGAATGCCTTCCCAATTTCTCGGAGAGGAGTAGGATGCTTCCCTGCTCCTATGATAACCCCGAGGGTCAGAGCCTCTGGCCAAATGTCTAGTGAAAATTCTTTCCTTAGGTTTTCCTATGAAGCAAAGAAAACTCCGGCGGAGGCACGTGGGGGAGGCAGAGACACACGGGGGTGTTACAAGGGGCTGATGTGTTGGCTGAACCTGCACACATCGAGGTGGAGGCTGGGAGTGAGAGCTGACGGCTGTCTAGGGGCAGAGACCTGAAGAGCCTGCACCACCGCCTGAGCAGGGTGGCTCTTGAACTACATGAACTTCTTGCCGGACTTGGGACAGGACCTGGCAAGATCAGACCGTTTCTGCTCGTAGGGTAGACACCCATGAGAACGGAGGCTCTGGGTAACATTAGTAGCCCCAGACGGGCCGTAACAACGCCCACCTGGGGAAAAGATTAATTCTCCAGGTGAAACTGTTGATAAGATTTTTCAGCTCAAGGCTGAACGGGCAAGCCTGACTTACCCCCTGTTTCAGCTTCCGAAAATTGACTTTGGAAGCTTAGGGAGCTGTACGCTGACAAAATTAGAAGCGTAGTCTGGGGTTAGAAGATTCACTGTGAATGTATCTGTGATATCTGTCTCCTGGAAATGCCTCAGCGATACATTTTCAAAACAAGCCTGTTGATAAGAGGGGCTACATTCGGAGCACAAGGGGTAAGAAACGGGGCTCTCAAAGAGAGCACGGTAAGACCCCACAGCTGGCGTGAACTTGGAATTCTCCGCCTGCCACTCCGTTAGAGTTCTCAGGAGACGATGTGTCCAGCCCCTAGCTGAGGGCTCACTTATGGATCCTACCAGACAGATGCCATGCTCGTTCTGACAGTCTGGTAAAACCCGGATAAGAGGATACCAGACTGGAAGGGAAGAAATGCCCTTCCACCAACCTCCGTGTGCCCACACCCCCGACAGGAGGGTGCCTCCATGCTGGGAAGCATAAAGGGAAGGCGCCAAGATTCCCCAGACTGGAGGGGAAAAGAGGTGGAGGTGTCCGGAACGATAGAATTCCAGAACGGAGCAGGACTTAACAGGTGATCCATTGACAATGAGTTTTGAGATTAATCTCTTGGGATTTAAGCTCCTGGGAAAGGGAAGGCACGGACCATGAGGTAGATAGTTAGTTTAATAGGTTGACAATGACCCTCAAATCGAGCTCCTTATAAGGAGACCCGTAAAAGAGTTTTCAACAAAGGAAGGAGGGGTAACCGCCTTGCTTTGCTTGGACCGTGTCCCTTTCAGAAGACGAGGCCAAACTCGTAGATGGCACCGGATTAGAGATCCGAGACGTCCTCGAGGGGCCCCGGAGCGGGTCTTCTTGGTTTAAAAAGGGTCTTCTTTTTGTTTTTTTTTTTTTTTTTTTTTTTTTTTGACTTCACCATAGGGACGGTAGACCAGGAACCGTCGAAAAGGGATGAGAAGCTAACGAATCCCCTAAAGGAAAAGTTTGCCTCACCTAATTCCGAGCTAAGCGGAAAAGGTTTGCCTCAATTATTCCCGCACCTACTTATCGCTCCGGGACGATGTTCACAGGTCCGAGAACGAGACAGAAGGCCGCAACGTCTTCAGAAAACTCTCCGTAAACAATTAACTTGAAGCGAAGAGTTACGAGACTTGCGGCCGGCCTCCAGGAGGGGGAAAAATTAGGACCCCAGACACCGGAGGAACAACTATTAATAAGTTATATAAGACGGAGTTTGGCGAAGGAAAAACCGATAGGTGTATATGAAACCTACCAATTTACCAAGAATCTCGCCCGGAAACGGAGTTTGGCGGAGGAAATCGATAGGCGTATATGAAACCTACCGATCCACCGAGAATCTCGCCGGAGAGAGCCCAAACACCGAAAGATTAACTATTAATAAGCCACAAGAGGCGGAGAACCGATAGGTTTATATGAAACCTACCGAATTAACGAAATCCCGCCGGAGACGGAGTTTGGCGGAGTGAAATCAATAGGCGTATATGTGAAACCTACCGATTTATCGCCGAAAGAGCGACTATTAATAAGCCACATGAGGCGGAGCTTGACGGAGGTAAAACCGACAGGTGTATATGAAACCTACGGATTCATCAGGTAGCCTGCTCGGGAGAGCATAGCGTACAACGCAATCTGCCGGGTGCCAAACGACTAATAATAAGCCAAAGGAGGCGGCGTTTGGCGGAGATAAAACCGACTGGTGTAAATAAAACCTACGGATTCATCAAGTAGCCTGCTCGGAGAGAGCATAGCGTACTTTACAACCTTCCGAGTCAAGAATAAGTCACATGAGGCGGAGTTTGGCGGAGACGAAACCGACAGGTATATATAAAACCTACGGGTTCATCAAGAAGTCTGCTCGGGGAGAGCATAGCGTACTTCATAACCTTCCGTGCCAAACTATAAATCCAAAACAGACTGCGCACCGGAATGGGAGCTATAGACTCCGTGACCGCTGGTTTGTTGCAGGATAGCGGAGCATTCCTGCACTTGACAAAACCAGCCGAAAACGTATGAGAAAAGGGCATGCTGGAACGGATGCCGGAGCAGAGTACTGAAAGTCTTTTTGTAAGATATGTTTTGTCTCTTGGTGGAAAAGAAGAAAATGCTGTAAACTATACATTTCGAGTTTACGACCACAAGATGAGATTGAAATTAAGTTTATATTCTTTGTGTTCGCTCAATAAAAGCAGTAGACACACTATAATTACTAATGGCTTTACTACCAAAAATGATTAAATAAGGTATGGTTTTGTTAATTTAAAAGATGTTAGTTTTTGGAACATATTTCATAGCCTGGTACATATATGGCACATCTTCAGGTATGGAGTTATTTCTGATTCCCACTGTTTTTTTGCAATGTAAACCACTGCACTGTTAATTTCGATCATCAGATTTAGTATCTTTAGGTAATGGTATTTATATGCATGTTTAGCAGTTTCTAGGTCCCCCACATACTATTTCATTCATGTTTTTTTGTGACCATGTGGAGTTTTATTATAAGCTTATTTTGTTTATTGATAGCAAGAATTTGCCAAATCATTTGGAAGACATTCAAGACAATACATTTTGAATTGTATGTTCAAGTTCAGTGATCTGAAAGCAATTTTAGACAGCTAGTGCCAGGATTTACAGCAGGAGTTTATGGAATATGCCTGCCATCCAGTTCACTGCTGACACTTCATTTCTTATCTGTATTCTTTTTAAATGTATTCTACTCCTTGGTGCTGATGTTTTTTTGTTGCCAGTTTATATTTTTTGTCTAATTTGAAGTTTTCATTGTTTTTCCCATACCCTTTCTTAGCCATTTTTCTGTTGGTTGGTTATTTTGTACAATGCATTGTTGCTGTAACTCAGATGTTCCTGTATATAATGCACCAGTCCACTGAGTCAATTTTAGTTGTGTGCCCCCTAATATTACTAGTTGCTTGATTCGTATGTTGTTTAGTGTACAGAATTTTGACAGAATTTTTAGGTCAATTGCTTGCTTTATGGAAGCCTCGCATTAAAGGAAATAATCCACTTTGGGTATATTTCAGTTTACACATCATGTCCCTGAATTCCATGACCTGCACTCGTTGCGGGGAAAGCTTCGAACCCCAGGAAAAGATCGTCAACTCCAATGGTCAGCTGTGGCATACGCAGTGTTTTGTGTAAGTTGCATTTTAACATATTTAGATTTCGTAATTGTAATTCCAGCTTAGTATTTTTGGATTGTTCTAAGAGTTCCTTTTGATTTGAACTGGACTGTTGATGCCACAGACCTTATCCAAAAGCTTGGATAAGGTTTGTGTTCATATTTTTTTTAGTTCACTTCTTTACCTTTCCACTTTGGGCAAAGATAAAACAGTCTGCAGATTACAGCTTAATCCTTTTATGTCTATAATCATTTACAACAAAAATCTCTGATGAAATAATGAATGTTGAGGAGGAAACAATTAAATTTAACTACCTGTAATGAATGTCAGTCATGAAGTTAGGCAATTCAATTGAAATTATTGCATATTTTTGTCAGACTTTTGTATGTGTACTGTATTTAGGGAACAAGAAAAATACATTGTATATTTTACCTGAACTTTATTGCATCTTGGTTCTGAGTGATTGGGAACTATCTGTATATTTTTTTGTGCATTTAGTGATATCAGGTTAAGGTGGTGGTATACCAATCCATGATACAAGTATTGTATGTTAAAATTAGGAAAAAAACAATTACTGTATCTGGGATTTGTTTGCATGAAGTAAACACTACCATATTTAAAATGCTAATAAGTAAAGCCTACATGTGTCTCAGAAACACAACAAATGAAACAAGAAGGTTGGCTGTTGCAGGTAGCAAGTACATGCTCATATAGTTCCATCTTGCCCCAGTAGCTAGCAATCTTACTTGCTGTATGTATGTTTACTAGTTTGCAACTCACAGAGGTCCTCAGACTGTCAGATGTGAAGTTGCCTTGTGTCATTATCAATTATTTTTATCAAGGAACCCATTTTCAAGAACCCCAAGAAAAGTTGTGCTCAACAAATCTAATTGCCATGCCACTACAAAGGATTATCAGCTTTCTTGATAAGCTCTATGCTAATTTCATGTCAAATTTTTCAAGACCCTAATCACCTGTGTAGTGCCTGCCAGGAACAGGTCTTTTACTTCAGATTAACTGTTCTATTTGTCTTTATTGATCCTTTCCACAGATGAGGTTAGTGTTAACTCTGTTCCAGAGTTGTCAGTTGTGTAATGTCCTGCTTGACAAATGGACAATATATTGGTTGTGAAGGCGTGTCCTTTGTTATTCCAGCCACGGTTCCTCTGGCTACTATCTCTTTGGGAGACCTGTATTGTGACCAGCTGAGGGAATTCATGTTCTCTATTCTGCATTAGTAGCTGAAGGAGAGCAGGTATTGCTTTTCAGATGAGATGCCCTTGCCCCCTTTCCTTCCTCCACAGCTGGGTGCTCTCAGTGCAGATGTTGGGTCATTTAATGAGGGCCCTTCTTTTTTTCAAAGTGCAAGCAGAGGTTCAGTGTTGACGCAACTACAGCTAGTAGAACTCCCACTTCCAGTTATGTTCTTGGTGCCAGTCACACAATTGTCAAGTGTCTGTGTCTGCTCTGCTGTCTCCAGTTGTACTCCTGCTGCAGCCTCTTTTAAATCAACACACTACCTCCAGCAGACACCTTTCAGAATGGGGACAGTATCTTCAGCTCATCACTTCATATAGAAAGAGGACTTGGCCACCAGACTGCAGGTCATCAGGTTGCTTCACCCCGTAGGGGGATAGTGCTGTCAGTGCACCTCATGTGGTCCACTGTAGGCATTAACTTAGGGTTTTTGCAGTGTCCTTTTACTGTACCTCCTTCATATTCTCTTTGGGTTTTTGCAGTGTCCTTTTACTGTACCTCCTTCATATTCTCTTTCTTCCGTCTGACTTTCCACCCTCTCTAACAATCATTCATAGTGCAACTTGTAAGGTTTTCCTCCTGTTACACCTTTCAGACCTTCTTACTGTCAATTTCCCTTTCAGCACTGAATGGACTCATAAGTCCTACTGCTTGGCCTTTGGCCTAAATTCTATACAGTATTCTATTTTATTCTATTCTCGGGCTACTTCAGCATGCCGAGACAGAAATTAAAATTTTTAATGCATATTGAGTCTCTCTCTAATGATGGGGATACTCTGGGGAATGGCTTAAGGATTTTTCTCAGAAAAGACAAACTCTAGTCAAACATCACAATCTGTCATTGTAGCATAAGTAAGATAAAGTTTTTACTGTACTTATTGAATGTAAAAATTTATATGGGTATGAAATATGCTGATTTTAGGATATGCCATATTTTATAACTAAATTTTATTTTTATAGGTGTGCTCAGTGTTTTCGACCATTTCCTGATGACATTTTCTATGAATTTGAAGGACGAAAATACTGCGAACATGATTTTCAGGTTTTGTTTGCTCCATGCTGTGGCAAATGCAGTAAGTTGAAGTTTAAAATTATTTTTTTAAGTTTATATTGATTTTTATAATTATTAGCAATTGATATAATTATTGACAGATTTGACAGTTCAGTACCTTCCATTTTGTGGTATTGGAAAATTTCCATATTGTGGGTAGTCAGATTGCTCTTTTCTTCGAGCAACTTGTACTGCTTTACCCTATTCAGGTTCACTATTTTAGCATTCTCTTTTATTAAAGATCTTAGCCATTTCCTTTAGACACTTCAGTCTGAGTGTATTGTTCTTCATAGTGCTTTTCTTGATATTTACTTAGGATTTATTAGTAACCTTCTTGGGTATACACAGTCTTTTTATGTGTTTATTAAACTTGCAGATGAATTCATCATAGGTCGAGTAATTAAGGCTATGAACTTCAACTGGCATCCTCAGTGCTTCACATGTGAGCTTTGTGACAAGGAGTTAGCTGACTTAGGATTCATCCGTAATGCTGGCAGGGCTCTCTGTCACGAGTGTAATGCTCGAGTAAAGGCAGAATCACAAGGAAAGTATATGTGCCACAGATGCCAGTAAGTAAAGGCTATTTTGTTTTGAAATTGGACTGTATTTCTTAATAATTTTTTTTGTTATCCACTCAAATTAAATTTATTGTACTGTTTTTTAAGAGTAGTTTTCTTGTAAAATATGTGTTTACTTCAAGATCAATGATATTAAATTTTTTCCTTGAGATATTATGTCATATTGTTGTGTATGTTTACTTCAAGACCAATGATATTAAATTTTTTCCTGAGATACTATGTCATATGGTTGTGTATCTTATTCAGTAGGACCCAACAACATCAATTTGTACTTTCAGCTCAACAATTGACGGACAACCTTTGCGTTGGCGTGGAGACACTTTCCATCCTTATCACTTCAACTGTGCTGCCTGTGGTATTGAATTGACTGCTGATGCACGAGAGGTGAAGAGTAGGCCTGGCTATACTGCCAATGATATGGTAAGATAAATTCTCATCACAAAGATTTGTATTAATGATTAATTTCAAGACTTGAGGAACTGTTTGGTATGCTTAATCAAACTCATGAAAGCGAATTTGCAGGTCCGTAATATGAGACTACAAGTAACTGACAGTAATACTGAAGTTCTAATTAAAATATTGTTAGGCGTAAGGATTATGGTTAAAACATTGACTATTTTTTTGTCCCTTTTTCAGAAGGGGTTCACAGGAAATTTTACTATCTTCATAATTCAAATCAAGTGAATAATTTTTTTGATGGCTGTTTGCATAAATAGTATGTTTTGAAAGAAGAAAATATTTAATTCAAAAGATTTTACTGTATATGACGACTTAATTGTTGAGGAGTCTTTTGATGTCATTAGTTTCCTTTCAGTCATAAATTTTTGAGTATCATTTTTGTACAGTATACGGGGTTTATGAAAGAAATTCCTGTCAAATCAAAAGTCCTTTATTAACAACATGAGACAAGCAAGTTTAGTAATACAGTGCCTGTTCCAAAGAGTGGCATATCTGTAGAGTGCAGTAACTACAGGCCAATCTCGTCTCCCTGTGCTCTTTAAAATTGCTGAAAAACCTATTTTTAAGCCACAGTATAAGTATGTGGAATCTAAAGGATTGTTAGCTGATAGTCAATATGCATACAAGAAGCAGTTAGGTACCTGCGATGCTCTTTCAGACTTGACATGCCATTTGCAAGGGAACCTTGATAAGGGTTTGGAGTGCAGAGTAATTTAAATAGATTTTTGTGCTCCTTTGATTTAGTAAATCACAAGGCACCTATTTATAAACTTCAGAATCTTGGATAGGTGGATATGTTTTAGGATTAGTTAGTTAGTTATAAATGATTTGTTTAACCAGACCTCTGAACTCTTTTAGGGTTCTTCTCGGGCTGGGAAAAGAATGGGGGAAAGAGTACATAAAAAAATTAAGTAGTTAACTAAATAAATAAATAATAAAAAAGGGGGAGTTAGAAAAAACAATCAAGAAAAAAAAAAAAAAAAAGGGAAGATTATATTTTACTTATCAATTTAATTTTGTTTAGGAAAAGAATGATATTATTAATTGAAAAGTTATTACCTTCTGCTAGAATATCCTTTATTGATTTATTTTGTAAATAAGTCTTTCTTTCATGATGCCATCTGGGACAGTCAATCAAGATGTGTTTGATTGTTACTGGGATGTTACATCTTTCACAAGTTATTGGGTTTCTGTGCGGAGTTGACATCAGATGACCATGTGTGAGTCTGGAGTGTCCTATTCTGAGTCTAGTTAAAATAACCTCATTGATTCTTTGCTTTTGGGTAGAAGAATGCCATTTTTTAACTTCGTTCTTAATTTGTTTTAGTTTGTTTTGTGGGGGTATATTTGTCCAATCATTTTGCCAATCCCTATAAATTAAGGGTTTAACTGATGCTAGCCAGTCTGATATGGGTGCTTTCATAGTAGTTGGGGGGATTGTACAAGCCAATTTTGCAGCTTTATAGGCTTTCTCATTACCCTCAATACCTACATGGGCTGGGATCCAACAAATTTGAAGGCCGTTTGTAATTAACTGATGTATTTCCCGTTGTATATTTTGGACAAGGTGATTATTTGATTTAAATGATCCTATTGCTTCAATTGCACTTCTTGAGTCGCTCAATATGAATGCTGAAGGAATTCCTTTTTTTGTTATAATCTTGAGAGCCAATTGTATGGCTGTAATTCTGCTGTAAATACTGATGATATTAGAGGAAGGCCCATTTGGATAGTTTTATCACTTGAATAGGCTGATGAGCCCACTCCAGCTTCATTTTTGGATCCATCTGTGTAGATTATGAAGGGATTACCCTTCCGTCTTATGTGTTCCATGGCATGTTGATGGTACATTTCTGTGTTGGACATATATTTCTTTGAAAGATATGATAAATATGTGCACATTTTTGCCCTTTTAGTGTCCATGGTGTGACTGGATTTATTTCTTGGGTAAATTTGGGTATCATGTTATGTAAATTCAATAGATGATTAGTTTTTTTAGTAAATGAGTTTTGATTTGGGTTATTATTTGTATTTTGATTGAGAAATTTATTTGATGCAGGAGATGTGCCTGCTTGAAGGGATAAGCCTCTTCTTAAAGTAATTAGATCTCTGTAATATTTTAGAGGCAGCTGGCCTGCCTCTGCTAGGATAGACACAGTTGGAGATGAGCGGAAGGCTCCTGTACATATAGCATCCTCGTGATGTAAAGCATCTAGAGATTTTAAAGTTGTTTCTGAGGCAGTTGAATAAATTGGACAGCTATAATTTATAACATAGTACTGTTGCATTGTATAACATTAACATTGTGTCTCGTCCTGCACCCCATTTGGTGTGTGAGATTTTCTTTAATAAAGTAAGGGCTTTAGATCCTTTGGCTTTGATATATTTGACATGATCTTTCCAATTTAAATGTTGGTCAAAAATTATACCCAAATATTTAACACTATTGCACATGTTTATCTCTTCATTATAAAGATATAACTTAATGGTTTGTTGTTTCAACCATCTTTTGTCTTTGTAGAAGACAATGCCATTTGTTTTATTTACCGACAACTTGAAGCCTACGGAATTGGTCCAAGTGGTTATATTTTTTTGTTGCTATATTAAGTATTCTTTGAGCATGTCTCAAAGAATAACTTTGAATTACAAAATCATCCACATACAAACTATTTTGTACACCCTCAGGCAGGTTCATAGTAATGTCATCTATTGCCAGGGCAAATAAGATGCAGCTCAAAACACTGCCTTGGGGGATACCCTCCTCTTGTACGTAGCTACCTCATGATTTCCTGACAGGTAGGCAGGGGTTGCTGTGGATGGGATCTTTAGTGATTTCCCACCCCATCCTCCCCTGCAGGTGGATGGAATGTTGCCGAATGAGTCTGAAGCTTTAACTATTCTAGGTGTGACTTTTGACTCTTATATAACTTTTGTGAAACATCTAATGAAAGTTTCAGCAAATGCCGCACAAAAGTTAGGTATTGTTCATAAGGCCTTATATACTGTATATATAACAAAGATGAAATTAATGCAACCTGTTTCGGTTGTGGGTGCCTGCTTCTGCCAGAGATTTATCTATCTAAAGAGTGGTTCCTGGTGGTAGGTTTCTGTTTCCTATTAGTAGCAGTTATGACTTGGACCATCGATGGATGGTCTCTTGTTTTTCACTTTTTCATAAGTTGTATTTCAACAGAGATCTTTCATAATTGATCCCTGATCCCATTTATCTGCCAAGAGCAACCAGATTTGCTGAGCAGCAACACCAATATGCAGTAAATGTGCCTTGCTGTCAAACTTCTAAGTTCCAGAGGACCTTTAATTCTCACACCGTTGGACTGTGGCAGCCTTCCAGAGGATGTCGTGCAATTGGAACTTCTGAATTTCAAGCGAAAATGCAGTGCATTACTACCCTAATACTATTTTGCATTTAAAGTTCATCTATTTATTAGTTATTTTTTTTTTGATAAATGGGATCTCCTCTTTCTTTATTTCACTTTACTTCCTCTTACTTCTTCCTAATGAACACCATATTCTTTGGAAGCTTGAATTTCAAGTCAATGGCCCCTTTAGGCTTGTTCCATATGAATAGGTTTCATCTTCAGAATAGTAGTGTTTACATATGTAGAGTAACTCCTTGTTTACAAAATGGTAGAGAAATTTGTCCTCTTGCTGTATTTCACTTTACTTCTCTTACTTCTTCCTAATGAACACCGTATTCTTTGGAAGCTTGAAATTCTAGTCAGTGGCCCCTGTAAGCTTGATCCATATGAACAGGTTTCATCTACTGAATAATAATGTTTACATATGTAGAGTAACTCCTTGTTTACAAAATGGCAGAGAAATTTGTACTACCTCTGAGTGCATGGGTCAAATCTACTTTGGAAAAGCTTTTTCAGGCAATCCCTGGTCTGGTGTCTGATGGCATCTTACATTTAATCTGTAGCAGAACCACCTTTTAAGGTTTCCCTCAATTGATTGAAAATGTGTCTGAGAATACCAGATCTTAAGGCAGATGTAGCACCACTGACCATTTGATTTTTGCAATAGCCTGTGATGATGTCAATTAAGATGGTGGAATTGGATTGCATTGAGCTGTTTCTGTGGTCTCGGGGATGGCTTCTCAAAGCTTCCAGAGCGATGCAATGTAGAGATTGCTGTTTGTCCTTGTCCCACACTGAAGGAAATCTGGCAAAATCAGCCCCTTGTCACCAACAAGGTGAAAACATTCACTATATGTTTTCCTCGGTGATTGCTATCATTTGCCTTGCTGTATCTCAACTTTTTCACTCATTATCTCACACAGAATATAATATCCTTCTTTTGTCAGGATGTCAGTGATGGCCTTTTGTTCCTGCTTCATATCAGTGGCTATACAGCACCTGAAAATACAGAAATTATGTTAGTAATGCATATGAAACTGATGATGTAAAGGCACCACATTCTGTTGACTAGTTTTGGCAAGCAGGTAATTACTGCTACTAGTACAACCTGTAATTACTTCTACTAGTACAACCCAAGTTTAAATCCTAACTTAGCTTAATTTACCTCTGATAGAGAAGGGATCCCGTATTAATGTGGAAAAGAAATTAAAGTTACCCCACCAGTTCTTGTTATCAAGTTAGGAGAGGTTTTTGTTCCAAGTGAGTCATTATTCTGTCGGAGTCACATTAAGAATAAAGCTGTGCTGTACCTGTTAGGTTAACCCAATTATTATACTGCCTACTTCATAGCCTAAAATTCTTTGAATTGCTCTTGATTATTGAAACAATTACTTTTTTCTTGTAGAATGAGCTGTATTGCCTACGATGTCATGACAAAATGGGTATACCAATTTGTGGAGCTTGCCGACGCCCCATTGAAGAACGTGTGGTCACTGCATTAGGCAAGCACTGGCATGTGGAGCATTTTGTGTGTGCTAAATGTGAAAAACCGTTCATGGGTAATCGCCATTACGAACGGAAGGGTCTTGCCTACTGTGAAACTCATTACCATGAGTTGTTTGGAAACCTGTGCTTTGTTTGTAATGCAGTCATTTATGGTGATGGTGAGTGTTTAGACTACAGTATTGAAGGTTTTGTAAGGAAATTTTTAAAAAGTACAGGCATCCATCGCTGTGTAATTGGGTTACATTCTTCAGAAATAAATTTAATGGTGTTTGATCGTACTGATATCATAAATTTGGTTTAATGAGGTAATATTCTTAGCCACTCATGAATAAAAAATTATCATTAAAAACCATCAAGCCAGCTATCAGTATTTATGAGTAATGCATGTAGCTGCATTTATTCAAACAATAAATTACTGTACAGAACACTTAATATTGAAATAAAAAGTGAAAAAAATTGAGCAAGTAAAGAAGTGACTGAACACACCTTTTAGTGAAATGCAGTTAGGCAAGGTGGGAGCATGTGTGGGGTAAGTGAACATCGAGGAGGAGGAGTTCTCTGGAGAGTTTTATAATGGCAGTTTATCATTGTTTTTGTCTTTGGACTGTATCTATCTCCCTAAATTGATTTCAGCTTGAACTTAAAGAAATGTTAAGAGGCTGGCAACTGTTAGGCAACACTTTCCACTTTCTAGTGATGAAACTACCATAGTCAACCATCAAATTGTCAGAATTTATTTCCTAGTACAGTGTACAGGCTTAAACTGTATGCTTGGCAGTGCAGAAGTAAGTTATGTAGTACATGGTAGTATCTTGAGCATGGAAAGCAAACTACACTTTAGTTTTACAAATGGTAATAAACAATGGGCAAAAGAACAGGCAGATTGCCTCAGGAATATAAGGGACCTCACAGTTTTTTTGGTAGGAAAGCTTATGATTTATAACTTACCTACTGCACACATGTCGGTTGGGTAGTGATGGATGCCTATACTCATGCCTTTATTTATACATCACCTAAATATAAGTGATGACAGCTAAGCAGTTTTTCTCTTAGTTTTTCTGTTTCATGTTAGTACAGTATCTCAGTTCAGAATATTCTAGAAATAAGTACAGTACAAGATTTTCAGAATATTCTACAAATAAGTACAGTACAAGATTTTCAAAGTTAATTTTTGCCAACTAATGTTTTTTTTTTCAGTGGTGATGGCTCTGAATAAGGCTTGGTGTACTCATCATTTTGCCTGCTCTCTTTGTGACACTAAAATGAACCAGAAAACAAAATTCTTTGAATTTGACCAGAAGCCAGTAAGTGTTTCCCCTTTTATATTTGCTGTTTATTTTAATATCTAGGGACAGTATTAACACTTCAGCCCAATCAGTTAGGTTTGGTGGATATCCTGTGAATATTGTGGTATATACTATTATAGAAATGAACTAATTTTAACGTAATTTTGCTTTAATTGTTTTTTTATGCTTTTCCAGATCTGCAAGAAATGCTATGAAAGGTTCCCTCAAGAGTTGAAGAAGCGTCTGAAACGGCAGCACGAGGTTCAGGCTCGTGGAGGAAGGCCAATACAGAACTAATTTACAAAGGGAGGCAACATCCTAATGGAATTTTGAATGGCAAAAGTTTGTTATGGCTTATTCACATTACCAAGTATGCTATTTTCTTGCTTTAATGGTATTTTATTTAATTTATGCAGATAATCCTTCTGTAATAAAATTTCACATGCTACTTTTTTCAGAGAACAAATCTCTGGCAAAATTGCTGCAGTAGTATATCTGCTAAATTTGTCCATGAAATCTAATTTTAAGGTCATTAATTTACTATCAGTGGCCTTTTTAACACTGAAGGTTTCTGTGTAATGAACAAAATAATCATTACTTACCAAAGTTAACAGTAGTTCTAACAGGACCTACATCTAGTGTGCATGTGAGAATTTGTACAACTATAATAATATTCAGTATTTATACTTTTTATTGTTCATGCTGTTGTAAGTGCAAAAAGTTTTGTGATAAATTTTACAACTATTTGGAGTAGGCTACTGTAATTAAAATGATAAGTGTTAAATGTAATCAAATTTCCTTGTCTAGTTCCTGATAATTACGTATATTTACAGTATGTATGAAGAATCTCAAGTCAGAAAAATGATTGGGACTGTTCTTATATGGATGTATGAAATAAGGTTTTTATGTGGAAAAATAGTTTTACAAAATTTTTAAAATTTTTCTCGGTGTTTTATTTATTACATGGGTGTTGAATATAGATTTAGATATTAATCTGTTCAGAGTTATGTGCCAAAGTATGACTGTTACAGTATACTATAGTTATTTATATCATATTGTTATAAGATAGACTGAAGAATTTATAGGAAACCCAAGGCAAAATGTAAGTCAAGCCAAGTCACTGAAACAAAAGATTTTGCATGTTGAGGACACTAGTTCTTGTTGCAATGTCAGTTGATAATATAGATTGGTGTGATCTTAGAAAGTCGTCACATTAATGCTTTGAAGCTTTAATTATAGAATTCAGGCCTGTATTAAGTTACTAGTTCCAAAAGTTAGGTCAATCACTGGTCATTAATTTGCTAATGTTCTAAAACCAGTAATGCTCCATTGGCAAATTTTGATCAATTGTTAATCCTTGAGACAATTATTTATGCATACTTTTCTGCTTTAATCTGATCTAAGTTAGTGGTAATGATATTTAATACCTCATTGCCAGACTTGCAGACATAGGGTGATCAGTCTGTAAGACATGTCTGTAATGGAGGGGATTTAATGATTTGACACAAACAAAAAATACCAGAGAAAGGATTCTTGATATATTTACATAGATTCATTTATTTGAATGGCATGCTAAATATAATGGCTGCACATTGAGACTGGAATTAAAAACTAGGAAAATAGAGCCAACTGTCTGAACTGTATTGCCTTAAAAACTACTTGCATAACCTTACAAAGCTGGAAAATGTATCATGCATTTTTTCTGTCGTAATGCAATAACTACATGTCAAAAAGCACAATTGTAGCTATTTGTTTGGTATGAAGCACTATCCTTATCCTTGTCTCATAAATACAAATATATAATAACCTTGATCAAGAAAGTTCTTACACTACAACAGATGGAATTAGTTTTATTTTGAAGGCTTAGTGTAAGTCCAAGTACTGTATAGTTTTCACATGAGCTGACATTAAGCTAAAGGTAACAGTATTATAGCATATGAAAAGGACAGAGACGAACTTGCCTGCTTAAGGTCCCACCAACTAATGACTTCCTGAAGTCTGATGCACTCTTTCCCATATATATTGGCATAAGGAAACTAGCGCTTCTTTCACTGTAGTTTGGTAAATCGCAATATTTTCCAGTTTTTCAGGCTCTTAGACTTTTGACTCTCAGAAAGATTGGTGCTGCATAGCTCAATGGTCATTTTAATGTTTCTGTACATAAAAAGGAAAAGATTGATTAGCAAGCCATTTTCTAACTGAAATAAGGATGACAGTTTCCATAACTAATGGATATATTTAGTTAATTTTATTTTTTGTGAAGAAGGTGATTAATGCTTGTATTGTTGACTTTATAGGGGTCCAATTCTCTTAATGAATTCAGGGAAAATCCAAGTTTGCTTTTGGTAGATGTCATAAAGGGATGTGCTAAGTAGAATCTCACTTTTCACTGAAATCTGATCTTGGAGTTCACTGAAACTTGATTTTTTGTATGTGGACTGTTATGCATTAGTGTTTGTTCTTGGCCTTTGCCTGACTGATTTTATAAAATTATTGTGTTTGTGTTACAGTACTGAAAGCACCAAAGTCCTTTAGGTGAAATGTATCTAGGTGCTTTGGTACCACTGTCATTTTTAACTCGTGTTAAATTATATTTGATGATTCAGTCTGCACATCTAAGTATCACTGACTGAATATTTGTTTTGAGGTATTATACATAAATGTTCCTTAACATGGTTTTATGCTAACATGCATTATGCAGGTTATAGAGAATGAAGTTGGATATAGGGTACAATTACATTTTAAAATTGTTAGATGACAATTCAGTAATAAAGAGGGAAATGAACATTCTTATCTTAAATGCAAATGTAAGCAAAGTTTTAAATGCATTAATTATTGTTTTCTTAATGTTGTCTACCAACAATGAAGTGTACCTTATATATAAACATTGTGCCTTAAAATTGCCTTTAGAAATAGATGGGAATTTATTGCAAATTTTATGCATTTTCTTGTGAAAGAAAATTTATTTGTAATATTTTTAATTACAAAAATAAGATTTATGTTCTCTGAGCTATGGTGCTTTCATTGTGTATGTAATCAATGAATTGTTATATGGTGAATTTAATGTTTTATGATCAGTTTATTTTAACTATGTGAGTTAATATCACTAATTAAGTATTGCAATGGAATAATCAAGTCAGTAACTAATTCTTAATCTATATAATTATAATAGGTGCAATAAATTTAGACATAAATCATGTTTTATTTCCTATTTTCACTTTTTGTGAGAAGATTGAAGATGATCTTGGTTGTCATCTCTAGCCATTATTATTTGCTCTTTTTAATGCATATAAAACAGGGTACTCAGAGCCCCAGCATTTGCTGTCACCTTT
The DNA here is from genome assembly GCF_040412425.1 of Macrobrachium rosenbergii. NCBI lineage: Eukaryota > Metazoa > Arthropoda > Malacostraca > Decapoda > Palaemonidae > Macrobrachium > Macrobrachium rosenbergii. The sequence continues at coordinate 44,019,917 of NC_089743.1, forward strand.
CGCATATGTTGGCGCATTCCATATTGTAAACCCCCTTGGGTGGGTAGTGCTGTCAGTGCACTTTATGTGGTGCACTGCAGGCATTACTTACAGTTCTTTGCAGCATGCTTACAGATCCTATCTGCAACCCCTTTTGTTCCTTTTGCTGTACCTCCTTTCATTTTACCTTTCTTTCATCTCACTTTTTACTCTCATAACAATTGATTCATAGTGCAACTGCGAGGTTTTCCTACCGTTACACCTTTCAGACCTTTTACTGTCAATTTCCTTTTCAGCGCTGAGTGACCTCATACGTCCCAGTGCTTGGCCTTTGGCCTAAATTCTATACTCAATTCATATTGTATACTAGGATCTTCCAAAATGTACAAAAATTCATATGGAACCATCTTCACATAAATTTTAAAATTAATTTGTATTTTAAAATGAATTTGGATACAAAACCAAAGCCTTTTACATAGAGGTATCCTTCAACATGAGCTGGATTGTCGTTGGAACTTGGTAACATGGACTGGAGGTAGGGAGTACTGTATTCCCTTAAAGAGGTTGCTGTTGTTCAAAGTCCTCCCTTATCTCCTGACTCAGAGGAATGGGCTGAAAAGGAGAATCCCAAGTGGCACTCCAAAACTGCTTCACTTACTACGGAAACAAGCATAGATGACTCAGCCTGTGAGATATAACATTCTCCAAGGATGACAGTTGACCTAAGACAACCTGCCAAAGCCAATCTGTTTTTTCTTGCTAGGACAAGAATTGCACCACTACCTTCACAACAGGCTTACACGAGTCTACTGGGAAGGCTCTCAATGCTGCTGAATCTAAGAGCAAGTCCAGGTATTTTGCCTCTTGCTTGGTAATGAGATAAAATTTCTCCCAATTAAAACCCTCAAATCATGACAAAAGGTGAGAAGGCAATTTCTGTCCTGAAGGAGCCATTCCTCAGAGGATACCAGTACTAAACAGGTTGTCAAAGGTGGCCACAAAAGGACTCCCTAGAATATTCAATGTTAGTCTTGTCTTTCTCATATACTCCAACAACAGGGTGTGGGGAGCTTTTTTAACACTAGTAGTACCCCCCTGGAAGAGGGTAGCACTACTAAGGAGTAGGGTAGGAATGGAAGGTGGGAGAAAGGAGCTAGAAGGACTCAAGGGCATTTCTGGGGGTGTATTATCCCAGTGAAGCCAGTGAACACTTTTGTCGTCCTCCTGCTTGCCACACTTCCCACTGCAGTGAATCCAAACCAAAACATTCCTCACAAGGAAAAGTCCTAGTAAAAGACCTCCCTGTACAACAAAAGTAATAAATATGTAGGTCAACCATTACAGGGGACATGAACTGTCCACAAGGATGCTCAAGCACCTTGCAATGATCCACATGTTTTTTCTTCATGAATAAACAAACAGCAAGACAACATACAACACAATAAGCGCACACTCAATCAAAATGAACTGGCTGCTCACCCAAGTTTCTCAACCAAAGTTAGGACTATAGTATAACTGTCAAAAGAAAGTTAGTGACAGAAAGTTGGCAAAGTGAATGAGGATTACTCAGCCCCCATCTCCACCAGTTAACTACCTTGTTGCCAATTTTCAATGACCAATCCAGCTCACGCTGAGGGATATTCCTATATAACGGTGAAAGTCTGTATTTGTTGAAATAAATACTGTTAATGGTACAGCAAATTACTGCAGAATGGAAGGCCAGTGTGGGAAAAAAAATAAAACACTAGACGATATACCAAGATATGATGAACAAACATTTCCATACAACATACATATTTCAATATAAAAGTAACAAAACAAGGCAGAAAATTAATGCAATAAGTATTCAAGTATTCAAGCCTCTTTATCAGTTTCAGAATCAATGATGGAGAATTAGTAAACTTTTTTTTTTTTTCAATAAAGTAATAAGAGGAAATGTGACACTGTGATACCTTCTAACAGAATGTTACTGCCTGTTTTACAGAGTTTTACTCCTGTGCTTTTTGAAGCATATGCTAAGGCAAGTTCCTTTTAATTCAGCAGAACCTGATAATAACCGTTCATTATATCTTGTGGAAATTGTCAATGTTATAGTAAAATTTTAAGCAAATAATATAGGATTACGCAGTAGAGATGATGTAGGGAACTTAAGCACAACATAAAAATGACATTTTTAAAGTACTGTAATTTGTATTTTTCTTAACACGCTAACCCTCGGTCTTTACATATGGGATTAACTTTCAGAGATTGAAAACCGGCTGGTGGTTATGGTAATAGCTACCGGTGGTAGGGGCGAAAGTACTGCCCACCAAGTCGTTTCGCATTCAATTCTACGCAGTTTACCTTTTGGCCCAGGTAAGAGAAGGAGGGGTGGTAAAAGGTGGGCCCTTTATGTAAAGATCTCAGGCTTGTATGTTAGGAAACATACAAATTACTTTAAAAAATTTAGTCATTTGTTCCTACACAAATACAAACCATTAGTCTTTGCATATGGGAGACTTACTTTTGGAGGGGAGATTCTGAGTGAATCTGAACTGACAGGTAGTTTGGCTTACCTGGGTACTCTCTTCCTGGTCATGAAAGAGCAAAGGAAGGAGACAGTACCTCTGATCTACTGAATAAGAGAGATGTTGAACTGCCTGACTTCTGGTTATTTCGAATTAATGGAATGCAATATCCTTGATTCAAAAAGATGTGGATAAACCCACGGTGTCGGAGACTGTAAGGCTAAGAATAACCAACTGGTCTGTTCATTGTTAGTCCCTCTCTCCCCCTTGCTAGAGAGGAGGATTTGCATCTACTAGTCCAAATGGAGCTAAATTATACAGTACATGGGATACTCCGTCATCTAGATCACCCGCATGCATGCCCGTCCAGCATGTGAAAGCTCGTTCACTGTTCCTCTGCCCACTGGAAGATGAAGGAAGACAGGAGAAAGGGAGGAGGCCAGTCCGACACACACCTTCTTGGAGCTGCACACTTTAGGCAAGATGCAGCTTGTAACCTCAAGAGCTGGGTGAACTACATTACTTGTGGAGCATCCATCATAGGACCCAAGGAAAAGGTGTCCAAGGACCTATGGGCAATGTCCCAAGGTAAAAGGAGATGAATGTGATCTGCATGATTCCACTCTATCCTAGTACTCGACCGACAGGTTCTTCTTGAATGCGATGGACAGACCTATGTCCCTATCCTCGAAAGATATGGTCCACAACGTACTGATGTCCAGCAGGAAGTTGCCGGGTACGTTCGTTTGATCATCTCACTGGTCAGAGAATGATAATTTGGACACGGTTTCTTGGCCAACGCGAAGCTAACAAATGAGCCGTTGGCACTGGAACTTATACCTTCTCCTACTCCACCATCAGCCTCAGGAACGCCGGGGCCACATTCCAATGCCTTATGGACACCATCTTGGGGGACCTACCTTTCTGCGTTTGCTTTGTAGACAACATCCTGATCTTCTCCAGGTCCCCGGAGGAACACCTGCGCCACATCCAGGCCGTGCTGAAACGCCTACAGGAGAACAGACAAAGCCAGCCCTCGCCAAAGCCACCACATTAACACAACATGACCCCGCTGCCTCCCTGAGAATTACCACCGACGCCAGCAACATCGTTTGCGGGGCGGTGCTGGAGCAAGTGTTAGACGGCTCCCCATACCTGCTGGCCTTCTTCAGTCACAAGTTAACACCGCTGGAGACCCGCTACAGCACATTCGACAGGGAGCCGTTGGCAATCTACCAAGCCATGCGGCACTTCAAGTACCTCTTGGACGGCACCCCTTTTACCATCCTCACAGACCACAAGCCTTTAGTACATGCGTTCACGAAGGCGGGAGGCGCATGGTCTGTGAGGCGGCAGTGGCACTTGGCCGCCATCTCTGAGTTTGGCTGTACCATTAGCTACGTCCCCGACAGGAAGAACCCAGTAGCTGACGCCCTATCAAGGGTCGAGACAAATTCTGTCCACCTCGGCATAGAATACGAGGACCTGGCGAAGGAACAGGCCGCAGACCCGGAAACAGCAGCCTACCGCACGGCACTCACCGCACTGAAATGGGAAGACATGCCGATAGGAGGATCCAGTTCAACACTTCTCTGCGACACCAGCAAGGGCCGCCCACGCCCCATGATCCCCGCGTCCAGGAGAAAGCAGACGTTCGATGTCACCCACGGCCTGTCTCATCCATCAGGCCGAACAACGGCGCGCCTGATGACAGAGAAGTTCGTGTGGCACCATATCAGGAAGGATGTTTGGCAGCGGGAGAACAGCATACTGTGCCAAACAAGTAAAGTCATTCCGGGATAACAGTCCGCACTCTGCCATGTATACTTGCGCTCAGGTAATATGATATTTTAATGATAAAATAAAGTTTGTTCATACTTACCTGGCAGATATATATATAGCTGTATTCTCCGAAGACCGACAGAATTTCAAAAACTTACGACACACGCAGTGGGGCCAGGTGGTTAGTACCCATTCCCGCCGCTGGGAGGCGGGTATCAGGAACCATTCCCATTTTCTATTCAGATTTTGCTAGTGCCACTGTCTCCTGAGGGGAGGTGGGTGGGCACTATGATTATATATATCTGCCAGGTAAGTATGAACAAACTTTATTTTATCATTAAAATATCATTTTGTTCATGAGACTTACCTGTCAGATATATATATATAGCTGAATCCCACCACTGGAGGTGGGAAGAGACAATAGGATTTAGGAAACAAATATATGTAGGCGATTGACGCCTTGGTTCCTTACCTGTTAGCATAGCTGACTTCGTGATTACTGTCACCCAAGCCTGCTTCTGCTATACTAGAGTCTCCAGCAAGGTAATGACCTATATAGCTGGTGAGTTCTAGATGATCTGTCAACGGGGGCGAGACCACAATGCGACTAGACCATATGACCATACTATGAGGGCAAATGAATCATAACCAACCACCTGACCAAGCCTAGCTACGTCATGATGCCATAACATAAGCTAAGGACTGGGATGTCCACCCCCGGTGGCCGACCCAACAACCATAAAAAAACACTTCCTAACCATTTTCTACAGGATAGGATGAGTGTCGCTCTCTGCCCCCAAAATCGCATCTGCGGAAACGTAAGGCCCTAGCGCACAGCAATTCTCGTAAGTCGTCTTCACATCAGTTAGGTAGTGCGAAGCGAACACCGAACTGCTTCGCCAAAAGGTGGCCCCCAGAATGTCATTGAGAGACATATTCCTCTGGAAAGCCACTGAGGTAGCAACGGCTCTCACTTTGTGAGCCTTGACTTTCCATAGACTCATGTCACTGTCTTGACCGTCAGAATGCGCGTCTAAAATGGTGCTTCTTAAAAAGAACGCCAGTGCATTCTTAGACAAAGGTAAATCTGGCCTTTTGACAGAGCACCACAGATTGTCCGAAGGACCTTGACATTCCTCAGTTCTCTGCAAATAAAATTTGAGAGCCCTGACAGGACACAGGACTCTTTCTGGTTCTTGTCCAAGAATTTCCGTCATACCCTTAATCTCGAAGGTCCTGGGCCAAGGGGTAGACGGGTTCTCGTTCTTAGCTAGAAACAAAGGGCTTAGAGAACATACTGCATTATGGCCTCTAAAACCTATATGCTTACTGATGGCTTGAACTTCACTAACTCTCTTCGCCGTCGCCAGAGCAGTTAGGAAAACAGTTTTTCTAGTCACATCTTTCAAGGTTGCAGAATCTAGAGGCTCGAACCGACTGGACATAAGGAATTTTAGAACTATGTCCAAATTCCAGGAAGGCAGCCTTGGCTGAGCCACCTTAGTGGTTTCGAAAGACCTTAAAAGATCGTGAAGGTCCTTGTTGTCGGTTAAGTCGAGACCTCTATGCCTAAAGACCGCTGACAGCATACTTCTATAACCTTTGATGGTAGGTACTGCCAGCTTTTGTTCCTTCCTTAAATAAAAAAGGAAGTCGGCTATCTGGGACACAGAGGTCGTAGTTGAGGAAATCCCCTTGATCTTACACCATCTCCTGAAGTTGGCCCACTTCGATTGGTACACCGCATTGGAGGAGGCTCTCCTGGCGCTGGCAATAGCCCTTGCCACTGGTCTTGAAAAACCCCTCGTTCTGGCCAACTTTTCGATAGTCTGAATGCAGTCAGACTCAGAGTGGGGAGGTTTTTGTGGTACCTCTCGAAGTGGGGCTGTCTGAGAAGATCGACTCTCATGGGAAGCATCCTTGGGAAGTCCACCAGGAATGTCATGACCTCTGTGAACCACTCTGTCGACGGCCAAAAGGGGGCGATTAACGTCATCCTTGACCCTTCTGAAGCCGCAAACTTCCTGATGACTTCCCCCAAGATCTTGAAGGGGGGAAAGGCATAAAGGTCCAGATCCTTCCAGTCCCAGAGGGGGGCATATACTGCTACTGCTCCTGGGTCGAGCACGGGAGAGTAGTACAGAGGCAGCCTTTTCGTCCTCGACGTCGCGAACAGGTCTATCAAGGGACGTCCCCAAAGCCTCCACAGCTCCTGACATACCTCTTCGTGCAGGGTCCACTCGGTCGGAAGAAGTTGTCGCTGCCGACTGAGAAGATCCGCGCGTACGTTCTCAACTCCTGCCACGAATCTTGTGAGTAGCGTAATCTGCCGAGCATGGGCCCACAGCAGGATCTCTCTTGCAAGCATGAACAGGGACCGAGAGTGAGTACCTGTTATAAGACTGAAACACTTGGTAGCAAACTACAAGCTTTATTCAACAAAATACCGGCTCTCAGATCTATAACATAAACAGACAAAATATCTAGCGTTAGTCATACAACACATACAACATAAACAACTTATGACAAACATAACAGAACAAAATAAACACACGTAAATTTACATATCAACAGAGGAACTGCAAGAGGGGAACTACACTCGCCTGAGGTGCGACTGTAACTAACCGTACACAGTGATACCAAGCATGAAAACAGTTACGCTAGTGTCGCCAGTGTACAATAATTACCACATTCTCCCCTCCTAGAAAAATTCAACATTAACAAAATGGATACCATGTCAAAAACATCAGATTAGTCCCATCCGTAACGATCGGGGGGCCTTGACACGCGAGTCGACCTCCTTAACTCAGTGGGCTCAGTGAATGAATGAGAGTCATGATTAGTATGGAGGCTGTACATCTTGCGTTGTGGGTGAACCCGGAGTCTCTATATTTCCTGGTGCCTCATCCGGGTGTGCAAGAGTCGTCGGACTCTCAGGACTTGGAGCTAAGTCACGGATAGACACAGTTGACTCACGCCCGTCTGGATATTTGACACTTGCGTACATTGGGTTCACATCAACAAGTTCTACCTGATCAGTTAATGGTTCGTGTTTGCTAGACCTAACATGCCGCCGCAATAACACTTGCCCAGGGTCAAAAGCCATGTTGGTAATTCATTTCCGAAACTAGAACGTCGTTGGAACCTGAAGAAACGCTCATGTGGAGTCTCATTGGTTGCAGTGCATAAGAGTGATCTTATTGAATGCAAAACCTCGGGAAGCACCATCTCCCAGTGTTGGTTCTTCAAACCATGAGATTCAAGTGTTAAACAAACAGCCTTCCAAATAATTCCGTTGTACCTCTCAACCTGACCATTACCTATTGGGTGATAAGGTGTTGTTTTACTTGTTGCAACTCCCTTCTGAGAAAGGTACATCTTCAGTTCTTGAGAAATGAAAGAAGAACCTTGATCTGAATGGATGAAACTTGGCATTCCACAAAGACTGAAGATAGACTCAAGACATTTGATTACTGTTTTTGAATTTATATTTGAACAAGGAAATGCAAAAGGAAAACGCGAGTATTCATCAACAACTGTAAGTATGTACTTATTGTTTGTGGTGGAAGGCAAAGGTCCTTTTGAAATCAATACTGAGGCGTTCCATCGGCTGTGTGGCTTTAATGAGGACCCCTTGTGCTGAACGATGGAATCGTGGTTTTGCTGTGCACAGACTTTACAAGAAGCACACACCTTTTTCACATCATCTGTTGAGAAAGGGAGGTTTTAGATCGCACAAAATGCAAAAGCCGAGTTACCCAGGGTGACAAAGATTCTCATGAATGTCTGTAAGCTTCAACATTGGGAAAACAGAACAGCAGTATGCACGAGACAAGGTATCCGGCACAACATTCTGTTTCCGGACGATATTGTATCGTATAACTGAATGATGCCAGCTCAAGCCTCCACTCTTGTATCTTGTTATTCTTTATCTTGGTTCTTTTTCTGTTATCTAACATGAACATCACAGAGCACTGATCAGTAATCAGAGTAAAATGTCTTCTGGCTAAGAAATGACTCCACTTGCAACCGCTTCAATAATAGCTGTAGCCTCCTTTTCTACAGCAGGATAATGCAACTCACTTCCTGAAGCGTTCTTGACATGAAGGCTACTGGCCTGCCACCCTGGTTCAATACTGCTGAGATAGCGACCTCTGAAGCATCACACTCCACAACAAAAGGAAGGCTCTCATCCACAGACCTTAGAGAAGCACCCGTAAGCTGCTTTTTCAAAGTGTTAAAGGCAGCTAGTGCTGATTCACTCAATGGAAAAGTTTTTGTGTTTATCAAGGGTTGGATTTTATCGGAGAAGCCAGGAATCCATTTAGCATAATATGCAAACAACCCTTGAACTCTTCGCAAAGACCCTATATTTGTGGGAGGTGGTAATTCCTGGAGAGGACGTAATCTGTCAGGGTCAGGCCTTATGACATTATTACCAACACAATACCCAAGAACATTGATTGTAGGCACAGACATAACTGATTTAGATTCATTGAGGGTAAGCTTCCGTTTCTGAATAACCTCCAAAAATTTCTTAACATTGCTATCATGTTCCTCCTGAGTTGATCCAGCTACAGTAATATTATCTAGATATGGGAAAGTGTCTTTAAGACCCTCATCTTCAACTAACTTATCCATAGCTCTCTGAAATACTGCTACTCCATTAGTGACACCAAATGGAACTCTGCAAAACTGATATAATTTCCCTGCACCCTCAAAAGCAGTGTACTTCCTCTCACTCTCTTTAATGCTAATTTGGTGGTATGCACTCTTCAAGTCAAATGTGGAAAACACCTCGTACTTTGCAAGACTGTGCACCATGTCCTCTATCCTTGGAAGGGGATATGCATCTAGTTCTGTGTACTGGTTGATGGTTTGAGAATAATCAATACAAAGTCTCTTTTTGTGCCTGTCAAGTGGATCTTTTACAACTACGACCTGTGCTCTCCATGGGGATATGCTTGGTTCAATGATACCTTCAGATGACAAGCGTGATAACTGGTCACTTATAAACAACAGATCATCTTCACTATAGCGTCTGGATTTGACTGCAATTGGTTTACACTGTTGGGGCAAGTTCGGAAACAGTGAAGGCTCCTCAATATCAGCTGTTGCCAAGGCACAGTTACTAGTTACCCTTAAACTTGGTTTATTTCCCCCATACTGAAAAGTTACACTCTTGTGCTGCTTTTGAAAATCATGACCCAAGATCACATCACAACATAAATCCTTTAAAACCCCTAGCTGAACACATGGATAATTCTGATTGACATGACCCAAGTCTACCGTAACATACCCAGGGGAGCTAGTATTCAAAGATGCTGATGCCATTGAAATCTCCTTGGTTGCAGGAACTACTGTCAGCTTTAGTTTCTGTGCCACTTTCTCACTTATGAAACTATCCGAACTGCAAGAGTCAATTAATGCTTTCAGTGAATGACCATTGACAGTGATGTCTGTAGCTGCATGTGAAAGGTTCTTTGGAAAAGTGGCAGCAAGTGTGAGCAGAGTGGGGTTATACAGTGTAGCAGTAGTGCTGTCAAAAGTCTTAGCCTTGGATCTACAGACTTTGGCAAAATGACCTGTCTTACCACAGTTGTTGCATGTAACAGCACGTGCAGGACAACTACCCCTACCTGTAATGTGGAATGTATTACCACAAAAATAGCATTTCTTCTTTGACGAATGTGCAGCAGCGACAGTCGAGTCCACAGGTGATCTTTCCGCCTCTTCTTTCGTTGACTGCAGTTGTTGGTCATCACAAGGCTGTCCTTGCTGTCCTGGAACTAAAGCAGCTGCATGAGGAACAGGCAAGTAAGACGTGTAGGAATCAGCATTACGCTGGGCAAGATCCAACGTACGGGCCTGACTGTACCCCGCCTCCAGATCCAAGGACTTGTTTTCTAGCAGGCGCTGACGAATAAATGCTGAGGCAATACCGTTAATAAACGCATCACGTACCATCTCCTCCCGGTATTGTTCAGCTGTGACTGCCTTAAAGTTACAATCCTTGCTTAGTTTATGTAACTCTATCAGAAATTCATCAAGGGATTCACCTGACCGCTGTCGTCGGGTTGCCAAAACATGCCTTGCAAAAATCTCGTTCGGTAACTTGACGTAAACACTCTCTAGTTTTGCAACGGCACCTTCATACGTAACACAGTCTTCAATGAGTTCGTACACACTTGGGGATACACAGTTCACTAGAGCCCTCAGCTTGTTGGGTGCGGCCTCTCCACTCTCCTCTATGAAGTTTTGAAAGGTTCGGTGCCAGTGTTTCCACTCCTTGGCCGCCGTAGGAGAGCTGGGATCTGTGTCCAGTCGACATGGCTTAAGCAGCTTAGCCATGACGAGTATTTTGTTGAATAAATTGTTATAAGACTGAAACACTTGGTAGCAAACTACAAGCTTTATTCAACAAAATACCGGCTCTCAGATCTATAACATAAACAGACAAAATATCTAGCGTTAGTCATACAACACATACAACATAAACAACTTATGACAAACATAACAGAACAAAATAAACACACGTAAATTTACATATCAACAGAGGAACTGCAAGAGGGGAACTACACTCGCCTGAGGTGCGACTGTAACTAACCGTACACAGTGATACCAAGCATGAAAACAGTTACGCTAGTGTCGCCAGTGTACAATAATTACCACAGTACCTCCCTGTTTCTTGAGGTACGCCAGGGCTGTGGTGTTGTCCGAGTTGATCTGTACCACTCGGCCTGAAACCTGATCCTCGAAGAATTGGAGGGCCAACTGAATCGCTCCCAATTCTTTTAGATTGATGTGCCAGGACACCTGTTCCCCTCTCCAGGTGCCTGACACTTCCTCCCCCCCTAGTGTTGCTCCCCATCCCGACGTGGACGCGTCGGAAAACAACACTAGGTCGGGGTTCTGAAGGTGGAGAGAAACCCCTTCTGCCAAATTCGTGGGATCGAACCACCACCTTAGGTGGTCCTTGGCAGAGAGAGAGATCTTCAGAGTCTCCTCTAGGTCCTCCTTGTCTTCCCAGTTCTCCGCAAGGAAAAACTGGAGTGGTCTGAGATGCAGTCTCCCCAAGGAAACAAACTTCTCCAGCGATGAAATGGTCCCCAGCAGACTCATCCATTCCCTCACCGAGTATGTTTCTTTCCCCAGGAAGGCTGAAACTTTGTCTAAGCAGTGCTGCTGTCGTTCCTGGGACGGAAAAGCTCGAAAAGCCACTGAATCCATCCGAATCCCCAGATAAACGATGGACTGAGTAGGGATCAGATGTGACTTTTCGAAATTCACCAGAAGTCCCAGGGACTTTGTCAACTCCAAAGTCGTATGCAGGTCCTCCAGACACCTCTCCTCCGACGATGCTCGAATGAGCCAATCGTCCAAATAAAGCGAGATCCTTATGCCCGCTAGGTGAAGCCATCGCGCCACGTTCCTCATCAGCACCGTGAAGACCATCGGTGCTGTACTTAGCCCGAAGCAAAGAGCTCTGAATTGGTAAACTTGTCCCCCCAGGACAAACCTCAAGTACTTCCTTGACTGATGATGAATGGGGACGTGAAAGTAGGCGTCCTGGAGGTCCAGCGAAACCATCCAATCACCTGGTCTTAAAGCTCCTAATACCGACTGAGACGTCTCCATCCTGAACTTCTCCTTCACCACAAAACGGTTCAGTCTGCTGACGTCTAGGACTGGTCTCCACCCTCCTGACTGCTTCGGTACCAGGAAGAGCCAATTGTAGAATCCTGGGGAATCCAACTCCAGGACATGCTCTATGGCTCTCTTCTCGAGCATCTGGTCGAGCAGATCGAAAAGGATCTGTTGCTTCTCTTGGTGGTAGGAGGGCGACAGATCCCTGGGCGTTGAGCACAGCGGTGGAAACTCGAGGAACGGGATCTTGTAGCCTTTCTCGATGACTTTGAGGGACCAGGAGTCCGTCCCTCTCGCTCTCCAGGCCTTCACAAACGAAAGAAGCCTGGCTCCTACTGGTGTCTGGAGGTCCGGTACATCATTTCTTGCCCCTAGGTTTAGAAGAGGCTCCGCCTCTGGAAAGCCCTCTTCCTCGAGGAAACGACCTTGAGGAGGAAGCTCTACCACGAAAGGGCTTCTGCCTCTTAGAAGCTTGTCCCTGAGAGGAAGTGGACGGGACATCTGGACGTCGGGAAGACTGGGCTAGGAGGTCTTGAGTAGCCTTCTCCTTAAGGCTGGCGGCGAGATCCTTGATCAAGGACTGGGGGAAGAGATGGCTAGATAGAGGGGCGAAAAGCAATTCTGCCCTCTGCAAAGGAGAAACTGACTTTGCCGTGTAGTTACAATACAAGGCCCTCTTCTTCAAGAGGCCCATACAGAAATGAGCAGCCAGTTCATCCGCGCCATCCCTGACGGCCTTGTCCATGCATGCCAACATGCTGGACAGCTCCCCCAGACTGATCGAGTCAGGACTTCGAGTCTTCAAGTCCAAGGCCCCCAAGCACCAATCCAAAAAGTTAAAAACTTCCATCGTGCGGAAAAGCCCTTTGAGGTGATGGTCCGTTTCTGAAAGTGTCCAAGCCACCTTCGCGGAAGAAAGGAGGGACCTCCTTGGAGCATCGACCAAACTAGCGAAGTCTCCTTGGGAAGAGGAAGGAACTCTGGAACCGACTTCCTCTCCTGTCTCATACCACATTCCCGCCTTTCCGCTCAACTTAGACGGAGGCAGGGCAAAGGAAGTCTTGCCTTGGGTCTTCCAATTGTCCATCCAAGTGTTGATCTTCTTAAACGCTCTCTTGGTAGCAAGCGATGTCTCCATCTGAAGGAATCCCGGCGATCTCCTCACCTTTGAAGAGGCTAACTGCGAAGGAGGAGAGAGAGGGGCAGAAGGCTGAAACTTATCTGCAAACAAGTCCCTTATCAGGTTGGTCAAAACCTGGTAGTCCGAAGAAGACGACTTAGGAGGCTGCTCCTGCTCTGCAGACTCCGACTCACCTGACACCTCTTCCTCTTCGACGGGAGCAACAGGAGAGACTTCCGGAACCTGGGGAAGTCTAAGGCCTTGTGGTCCGATCTGCAAATGGGACCTCTGCTTCAGCGAATCTATTGCAGAAAGCTCTGAAGCGTCCCGCAAATCTGAGAAAGGAGTGTCCTGCCGAGCGTCCTGTCGAGTGTCCAGTTGAGCATCTTGCCGAGCGTCCTGTTGAGCGTCCTGACGAGCGTGCTGCCGAGCGTCCAGTCGAGCGTCGTGCCGAACGTCCTGCCGCGCGTCCAGCCGAGCGTCTTGCCGAGCTGCGAGAGGGGCGTCCTGACGAGCATGGGAAGCGTCAGGTCCAGCAGCTTGAGGAACGTCAAGTCGATGCAGAGCGTCACAACGGCGATCCAACGAACGATGAGGGCGGCTGGGTGAACTCGCCAGCGAAGAAGACGAACGAGGAGCAGGAGGGGATGACTTCTTAGACCTCTTGACAGGCAGCCTCAAGTCCTTACGGCGTCGACGCTGCTCAGACTCCTCTCAGTAAGGAGCGACGCCAACTGCCGCTGCATATCAAGCAGAATTCGTTTAGAAGGAGAAGACTCCCTCTCAGGAGAAGGGCTGCTCCTGTGAGAAGACGAGGGGCGAGGGGACGCCCTCTTCCTTCTCCCAGGGGTGACGACAGCTCTTTCCCTGGAGCAACTGGGGCGCTCAAAAGCGTTCTCCTCGGAAGATGTCCTGGTCCTCTTCTGCGGCGGGAACTCGCCGAACCATTCAGGTGAAGAAGCAAACACACCCCGAGAAAGAGGATGTGAAGCGTCTTCCTCTCCGAAGCCTCTCTTCCAAGCGCGAGAGTCCCTCCGAGAGCTCGACCCCTTGCGCGGGGAGGGCGCCTCGGAGGATGAGAAGCAATCCTTAAGGATGCGTGCGCGAGCACGATCCTTGGCAGCCTGGGAATCGTCAACAGGTCCTGCCGAAGGGACGCCAGATCGGTGGGGGGGCCCCGTAACCCTCTTGCGGCTTTCGACTTGCCCACTCCCTGAGTCCTGGGAGTCCGACAGAGGTCTAGGCCTAGAGGCATTATAGGGCCGATCTGACGCCCCCTCCACAACACTAGGGGGATCACTGCACTTCACTACACTTTCGATGGCAAGCACTTTCGACTCCAAGGTACGGATGGAGTTCAAAATCTCCATCAGGGCATTACCTTCCGCAGACACAACCTCAGGGCCCGAAGGCAACACTACAGGGTTAGGTGAAACAAAGTCTACAGAAGGGTTAACAGGTGACAAAATATTACCCTGACTCCTACCAGCCGACACACCTCTGGAGGAAGACCTCCTGATCCTGTCACGCTCTAACTTGCGCACATATGAATCATAAATCTTCCAATCGGCATCAGGCAAAGTCTCACACTCCTTACAGCGATCATCAATCAAACAAGCATGCCCTCTACACCTCATGCATACTGTGTGAGGATCTACCGAAGCTTTCGGTAGCCTCACCTTACACTCTTTCACACCACATACCCTGAAACTAGCAGAACTAGATCCAGACATCGTAACCAAAGAAAAGTCAAAGCCAAAATCAAAAACGGTCCACAATAGCGTATGCCTATCCACAAATCCAAAGTCAAAAAACCAAAAGACAATCAGAATACTCAAGTGGCAAAAAGTTTTCGAAATCCAACGACGAAGGTATTGACAACGGGTGTCGACAGTACCGGCGACAGAGAAAATCTGAATAGAAAATGGGAATGGTTCCTGATACCCGCCTCCCAGCGGCGGGAATGGGTACTAACCACCTGGCCCCACTGCGTGTGTCGTAAGTTTTTTGAAATTCTGTCGGTCTTCGGAGAATACAGCTATATATATATATATCTGACAGGTAAGTCTCATGAACAAAAAATAATTTAATACCCAGTTGACCTTTCTTGTCCTCACAAGCTGTAAATTCTGAGGCATTATCTGGTAGAGAGAACTGATTCGTTTTGTCTGGGGATACTGCAACATATCCCACTCTGTATTGTGACTTAGATCCATTGGTGTACATTGCGTAATGTGGACCTTTTCGGATTATATCTTCTACTGTGCGTTGCCTATGGTGTTCTGGGGTATATGAATAACTTTTTGATAAATATTTTAAGTGTACAAATTCTCGTTTTATTCACTGTCCAAGGAGGAGGTAATTTTACTATTAAGGGTAATTGTATATTTATATTTAGTGACTCGGACAATCTTCTATCTCTAATTGGGAAAGGACATGGATGATTGTTTATAAACATATCTCTTAATCCAAATAATTTTTTGGTTGGGAAATCATTTGTCTGAATTCTCAGAGCACTCTTCATTGTTACTAGCTCTCTATGGAAAGAGAAGTAGTTCACCACATTCAACTTGTAAAGATGACTTTGGTGATGATTGAAAAGCTCCTGAACATATTCTAAGGCCTTCATTATGAACTGGGTCTAATGTTTTCAGCGTTGCGTCTGATGCAGAGCCGTATATTTCGTTTCCATAATCAGTGACAGACAGCACTGTTGCTTTATACAGTAAAGTAAGGGTATGTCTATCGGCTCCCCAAGTAGTGTTCAATCGTGTTTTAATTAGGTTTAATGCTCTTTTACATTTTGATTTCATGTATGTTATATGGGCTTTCCAGTTCAAAATACTAATAGCAAAAATTTTGCTGTTTGGCCAATAGGTATGGAATGATTTCTGATTTTTAAATCTATTTCTTCACCTTTTTTCCATTTTTTTATTTTTATAAAACATTACTGCTTGAGTTTTTTGTATAGAAAATTTAAAGCCTACAGATGAGGCATTCATCTATTTTTATTACAGTTTTATTAATGATTCGCTCTGCATGTTTTATGCGAGATGCTGAATAATACATGGTAAAATCATCAATATACAAGTTGCTTTTAGTTCAGATAAGTAGATTATTACTGATATCATCTATTGCTAAAGCAAACAGTGTGCCACTAAGGACGCTTCCTTGTGGAGTACCATTTTCAAGTGGAAATGTACTTGACAATATTTCATCAATTCTCACTTGAAAAGTGTGATTTGTCAGAGAGTTTTGGATAAACCTGGGTAAATGCCCAGGATGCTGTTTTTATGTAACATTTTTAATACGGTACTGCATATCTCCATGTAGTATCATATGCCTTTTCAATGTTAAAAGACGGCTATAGTAATTTGTTTTTGTTCAAATCCTCTTTGTATGTTAGTCGAGCATTTACCATTTTCTCTAGTAATTTGCATAAACAACTTGTTAAAGAAACTGGTCTGTAATTGTTTACATTACAGGGATCTTTACCAGGTTTGGGGATAGGGATAATTATAGCTTTGCACCATTCATCAGGAAATAAATTTCAAAGCCATAAGTGGTTATAAAACTCTAATAAGTATGACTTTGCCAAAGGTGCTAAATGGCAAATCATTTCAAAACAAATATTGTCACCTCCAGGGGTAGACCTGTTGCTGTTAAACAGAGCAAATTCCAACTCTTCCATATTAAATTTTCTATTATAATATATATCTTCTATTGTTTCAAAATTTATTATTATTAATTCTATACTATTTTTCTTTGTGCGGAAATGCTCATCTAAATTTTTGTCACTACTTACTTTTGCTAAATTTTCTCCTATTACATTACTTATTTCTTTTGGATCAAGTATTCTTTTCCCATCTTTTATTATGGCATGTCTAGGTGGTTTAACAAGAGTGCCATTCACTTTCCTGAACTTTTCTCATATTTTTGCATGGGAGTATTATTAGAGAGATCTGATACATATTTCCTCCATGAAACGGATGGATGGGTGTATGATATTTAGGGCAAAAGCCCAGGCACTGGGACCAAGAAGGCCATTCAGCGCTGTAATGAAGAGAAAATAAATTTTGTTAAGGTAAATGAATTTCTGAATTAATGAAGGAAATGATTAATAAAAGGATTTTGACAAAGGAAAAATCTATTTCTGGGGAGAGAGCTGTGTCACCCGGTGAAATAACCTTTCAGCACTTATTTCTAGGTAAAGCTATTGCTAAATATACCAGAGAAAAGCTAAAAAGCTAAGCTGGAGTTACTACCCCCAGTGCGAGCTCCATGAAATGGAGTCGTGTATGAGAAAGGGTGAGATTGTCACAATCACAGGCCTCTGCCCTGTAAACATTCCCAATGTCAAAAGTCCCACCGAGTGAGGTGCCGTTACAAACCCCGCACCACTCGTGGACTGTAAACAAACCGGCAGCGTCACCGACATTCCATGTTAGCACCCCATCCTGGAATGGTATTTTATCAGGGGAAAAAAAGGAATCAGGGGTGGGTCACATTGACACAGGTCTCTCCCCAGAAACAGATTTTCCTTTGTCAAAATCCTTTTTCTGGGTTTTCCACCTGTGTCACCCGGTGAAATAATAACAGAGAAATCAAAATACCATCCTGAAACAAAAAGGGAAACTTGTAGAGGAAAGAAATATAACTATAAATTCACAAGAGTTTTAATTATCCCGGTAGCAAGATATTGGTATTTAGATATATAATAAAGATACTTAAACTTATTTGTAAGATTAAGGTGTACGTAAATATAAAACTATCCATAAGACTAATGAGTACATAAACATGTAATATAGGTACTTAAACATTATACTTAAGACTAAGGTGGGGGAACTATGTCCCACAAGACAAAAGAACACAAAGCGTATTTAAATTTAAACATAGTAGACAATACAAAACTATGACATGGTCAGGAGACAGGCTGTGAAGCATGCCTGACCTGGAGGTGATCGAAAGGGAATAAATGAGGCAGGTAGGAGGGAGGAGAGTGACTGAGTACTAGAAAGCATTAAACAGAGGGAGGAACGATGTTCCCTGCTGCCACTGCAGTGAACTTCAGAGCTTCTAGTGATTTCAGATAGTGGCGTTTGAAAACTACGGGAGACTTCCACCCCGTATATTTTGCAAGATCCTCGAAATTCATATAATGGAAATAGTTAGTGGAGGTGGCCACTGCCCTAATGTCATGTACTTTTGGAACCGAGTCTGGGTTTGCATGTTTAATGAAATACAAGATCTGTTGCCTAATGGCTTTCATAGAAATAGTTCCTCCCCCTTCCCTTACAAACAGAGGCCCCAAAGTTATCTGTGAGGTCCTGTCTAAATAGGCTTTCAAAGTAAAGACTGGGCATAAAGACAGGTCTTGTGTGAGGGGGATGACCTTCCAGGGAGACCACCTATCTCGAGGATCTTCATTCTTAGCTAGGAACTTAGGGTGAGGAGCTAGCAACACTTCCCCTGATGGAAGGAAATCAATATGGTTGGGTTCTCTAGACAGGGCAGACAGCTCGGAAATTCTAGCACCTGAAGCTAAACTAATTAAAAATAAGGTCTTCCTCAATAAATTAATGAAAGAACAATTTTGATTATCCGTTTCTGAAGCTAATTTAAGAACATCATTCAAGAACCAGGAAACCGTATGTGGGCGGGTTACTGGTCTTAAACGAGCACAGGCTTTAGGGATTGACGAAAAATAAGAATCTGTTAAGTTAATCTTAAACCCGTGCAAAAATATCTTTTTCAAAGCTGATTTTGCTGTAGTAATAGTACTTGAGGCCAGACCTTTCTCAAATAATGACCTAAAAAATGAAATTGCTAAATTTGTGGTCATTACAGTTGCTTCAGATTCTTTTAAGAAGAGTGCTAATTTCTTTACTGCTGAGTCATATTGTCTGAGAGTGGATTCCCTTTGTCTGATTCTAGGAACAAAGTGTTAATAGGATCAATATTAGCATCCTTCTGAGCTGCAAACTTCATGAAATCCACAAAGCCAGGGCATTCTGAATTCTTGAGGAAGCTGACACAGTCTGAGTGTGTACTATTTGCGTCAGTTTTGGGTTGGGAATTTGCAAGCACCGAAGCTTCAGCTCTAGAAGAAGTGGAAACCAGTTGCTCTTCGGCCAGTTGGGAGCCACTAGGGCTATCTGACCTTTGAATGTCCTGAGCTTGTGAAGGACTTTCAGTAACAGGTTTACTGGGGGAAACAGATAGATCCTTTTCCACTTGTTCCAATCTATGGACATTGCATCTGTGGAGTGAGCTAGAGGGTCCAGGTTGGGAGCAACATAACAAAGTAGTTTGTGGTTGCATTCTGTTGCAAAGAGATCTACTTCAAGACCCGGAACTTGATTGCAAATCCATCTGAATGAAGTTTTGTCCAAGGACCATTCCGACTCCAGCGGAGTTATCCTGGATAGGGAATCTGCAATGACATTCCGGACCCCTGCAAGATGGGTAGCAGACAGATGCCACCGGTGTTTGTTTGCTAGAGAGAATATTGCTATCATAACCTGGTTGATCCGACTTGATTTGGAACCTCCCCTGTTTATACAATGTACTACTACTACTGCGCTGTCTAGAACCAGTCTTATATGAATCAGATTGTTTGGACGCAGTTTCTTCAGGGTTAGAAAGACTGCCATAGCTTCCAGGACATTGATATGGAACTGGCGGAACATGGTGGATCAAGTCCCCTGTACCTTCTTGTGTTGAGAGTATCCTCCCCACCCGCTTAGGGAAGCGTCGGTGTGAATTACTAATGCCGGAGGAGGAAATTGAAGAGGTATTGACTTCGATAAGCTCTTGACAGTCGTCCAAGGCTGGAGTCTCTTTTTCAAAATCGGCGGAATCAGAGATACCTTGTCTCTGAACCTGACATTGGCTCGGCTCCACCATACCCTGTTTATATCTTTCAGTTTGGATTTCAGAAGTAGATCCGTCACTGAAGGAAACTGAAGAGAACCTAAGACTCTTTCTTGGGTACGACGGGAAGCTTTCTTGTTCTTGAGGAACTGTCTGGTTGCCTTGGCTATTTCTCTCCGCTTGGCCGGCGGAAGGGATAGTTTGTGTGCACACAGGTCCCACTGGATCCCTAACCATTGAAAGCGACTCTCCGGAACTAGGCGGGATTTCTCCCTGTTTATTTGAAAGTCCAGCGATTCCAGAAAGCTGATTACTATGGCTGTTGCTCTCCGGCATTCGTTGACGTTGGATGCCCAAACGATCCAATCATCTAGGTATGCGGCTAGCATGATCCCCTGAGACCGGAGTTGCCAGTTTGGTGAAGATTCTGGGGGCTATATTGAGACCGAATGGCATGACCCTGAACGAGTATGCTTGACTTCCCAGTCTGAACCCCAGATAAGGAGAGAACCTTCTCGCAATCGGGACGTGATAATAGGCGTCTGAAAGATCTATAGAGGTGGTTACGGCTCCACGGGTAGTAGGGTCCGAACCTGCAAGATTGTAAGCATTCGAAACTTGTCGCATTGAATGTAGGAATTTAGACGAGACAAGTCTAGAATTACTCTTCGCTGACTGGAACCTTTCTTTGGAACACTGAACAGTCTGCCTTGAAATTTCAGATGCCTCGCTTTCTTTATTGCCCTCTTTAATAATAGATCTTTCACAAAGTCCTTCAGAGCCTTGGACGGTGATTGATGGAATCTGACTGGGGGAGGACCTTTGCACCAACTCCACCCCAGTCCTTTGGAGACTATGCTCTGGGCCCAGGGACTGAAGCTCCACTGGTCCCGAAAATGATATAACCTCCTGCCTACCTGAGATATCTCACTGGGCGGGGGAGGGTCTGCCTCCTCTGGAGCCTCTGCCTCCCCTTCCTCTGGAGGAGGAGCGAGGTGTTCCCCTACCACGAAAGTATCCTCTGGCTCTCGTTCCCCTTGCATTTTGAATTGACCGAAATGCACCCTGGCTTTCATATGAAGCGTTGAAAGCCGGGGAGGAGACGTATGAAGGAGCAGCGAGAGGTTGATGGGCTGGTTGGACCAGCACATACTGAGGTTGAGGTTGGGACTGGGAGGTTGAAGGATGACCAGGGGCGGAAACCTGGACAGCCTGCAAGACAGTCTGAGTCGGGAGCCGTTTAAATTTCTTGAACTTCTTCCTGGACTTGGGGTGGGTTCCGGTGGGCTCAGACTGTTTTCTCTTGAACGATAAGCCCCATCGGGAGCGGAGACTCTGATTGGCCCTAGTTGCCTCAGCTAGGACCGAATCAACCTCTTCCTGGGGGAAGAGATTAGCTCCCCAGATGGAGCTTTTCATGAGCCTGTTAGGCTCATGACGGATGGTGGCTGCCGAAAAGATGTGTTTTCGGCAGTTCAACCGGGCCTTGATAAAGTCATACAGGTCCTGCTGAAAATTCGCTAAGAGAGATTTCGTCAGCAACTGAAATAAAGCGTCTTCGCTATATACCACTGACGTTGCTTCTGCTAAAGTCAGAGAGTTTAAGGACCTGCTAAGCCTGTCCTTAGTCTCAGCTTCAGCCTTCAGGAGCGACTCCGGGATCTTAGGAAGTTGTTCACTGAAGAGGTTAGAAGCGCAGTCAGGGTCCAGTCGTGTAACCGTGAAGGTGTCCGGGGCCCCTTCCCAAAACTGAGAATCTCCGGGGAAGACAAGAGAGGTGGGATCTGTCTCCCGGAGATGGGGAAGGGGCTTACCCTCCATGCAAGCTCGGTTCGTGAGGGAAGCCACTTTGGAGGTGCAAGGGGTGGGAAGAACCTCTCCCAAAGAGAACATCGTAAACGCACCCTTGGCCGGGGTGAGTTTGGTGTTCTCCGCCTGCCACTCCGACAGAGTCCGTAGTAGAGCCGACTGGGCTTGGTCCCTCGGGAAGATGGCAGTTTCCTTGGGGACCTTATCGGACCGAACCCATGCCTCCTCGGTGAGCCTGGCAAAACCTGCGTAAGGTGATTGCAGGTTAGGAGGGAAGAATTCTAGTTCCTCCAGCCTACGGGTGCCTAGGCCCTCAATAGTAAGGGTACCCTCATGCTGGGGAGCAAAAAGGGTCAGGCGCCAGGGGTTTCCTTTATCAAAGGGAGGAAGGCTGGAGGTGTCCGGAACAGAGAAAGATCTGTTGGCCGCTCCGCCACTCATGAATCCAGAGATTAAAGTCCCTTGAGACTTAACCTCTTGTGATAGGGAAAGCACGGAAGCATTCGAGGAAGATAGCTGACTCGAGAGTTGCGACAGCTTGTCGTCAACTCTTTTGTCGAACTTCTTCATAAGAAGCTCGGCAAATGCTTCTGCATCAAAGGAAGAAGGGGGGGGACCTCTTTACTTTGCTTGGGCCGTGCTCCCTTCCCAGAAGTAGAGGCCTTGCTCGTAGACGGCACGGGGCTAGGGGCCCGTGACGTCTTCGAGGGAACCCCGGAGCGGACTTTCTGGGACTTTAAGGTCTTTTTCTTAACTGATTTGACCTTAGGGACGGTAGACCTTGCACCATCCATAAGGCAAGAGGATTTCACGAATCCTCGGAAAGAAGAAGCAGAAGAAGAAGGAGAGCTAAACAGTAAATCACCTGCCTCACTTACCCCCTTACCTGCTTGAAGATCCAGGTCAACGTTCATGGGTTCAAGGTCCAAATTAAGAGCCGCAACATCCTCGGCGACCTCTCCGCATGCAGCGACGTCTTCTTGGGAGGGCTGAGTCATCTCCCGGATCCCAGCGATCAAAGGGGCAGCTACCTTGTCTGCAACTGAAGCTGAGATCCAGGCGCCGGGGAAGAGAACGCTGCAAATGTCCTTCGAGAGAACGTAGGGTTTCCCTGCCCCGACGTTCCTTCTGAAGCCGCTGACCCAGGTCTTGAGGGTCATCAGCGAAGAGTCCCAAGAGCTGCGGTCAATCTGGAAGAAGGAGAAAGTCAGGCGACTGAACCTCCTAAAAGGAGAATATCTTCCAATTATCCATAAGAGACAAAACTGAAGGCAAACATGAATCGGAAAGGAAAAACTAACTTACCGACTCATCCAGAACCCGCTCATAGAGAGCGTAGCACACCTCACAACCATCAGGGTGCCAGACGATCAGGTCCCCTACGTGGACAGCGCACCCGGAGTGGGACCTGCATACCTCATGTCCGCTGGCTTGTTGAAGCACAGCCGTGCACCCCTGCTCCTGACAACGCACCATCTGTAAGTTGACGGGTATACGAGTATGCTCATAAGGCTGCCAGAGTAGAGTGCCGGAGCGGTGTCTTAGGATAATAGATAGTTATCCAGGTAGGTCCCGCCGAGCGGCGTACGGGAGGTTAAAGGGGCCTACTGGAACATGCAAGATCAACAACCTAAAGGGACCGCCGGAGTTAATCCGGAGCAACAGGAAGGTCCCAAAAGGATATGTAAAATTCAGAAAAATAAATAAATAAATAAATAAATAAATAAATATATATATATAAATATATGTATGCAAGCTAGTGACAGGTCAACTATAAAGAGTGGGTATTTCTGCTTGGAGCCGGGGGAATCCTGTACTCTAATACGGTGATGGCGGAGGAGGTGTGGTGAGCACCGGCCAACCAAACACCGTACCCACCGGAGTGGAAGGTGACGAGAACGCCCAACTACCTAGCGGAGAAACACAAAGATAGCTAGTCGGCGGAGGGTAGATACTAGGGAACTGTAGGTGTTCTAAATGAATAGAACGAAGGTAAATGTCATGGCGTGTGAATACAACAGAAGACAGTCAGGTGGGAAACTCTAACTGGCAACATGAACACAAATTTTCCCCCCTGAGATGACGGTCTGGGAGAACGACACTCGGGTTGGGGGAAAAAAGACGCACTGACGCTATAGGAGAAGGGGGTGGGACAGGCCATGAGAGGGGGACCCGTAGCAGCGACCAGGGGGTGAGTAAGCACTCCTCGGGCGCCATAAGATCCACCCTTCTCCCTCTCGATCGGACGAACATGTACGAACGATAATAAGAGAGGAGAGAATGGGGAACCCTCAAAGGCCAAATAAGCAAAGAAAGGTAAAGGGAATGGGGAACATGAGTGTGGGAGCACCCCCGGTCCCCAATCAAGGTCTCGACCGGGTGTGACCGGGTAAGGTCAGAACCCAGTAGCGAGAGACCAAACCAATCAATGCAGAGGAAGGGGATATAGGCTATAGCGTAAGGAACAGGGTAAAGCTCTCGGGCCTTGGTAAGTTAACATAGTATATGAAAGCGAACCAAGGGGGAAGAGAGCAAGGAGATGGGGGGGGGAGGAGGAGCAAGGAGGTAGGAGAGGGGTATATACATGAAGTTGGAGGATAACCCGAAGGTGTGGATCGGACGAAGGTAGGCTACGTGAGATACCCTCGCTATTCCAGCTTAACCTTACTAGGACTCAATAGTCCAAACGGAAAGGCTGAAACAGGGAGAGGGAGAAGCGCAGGCCCAACACCTCTAACAAAACACCACACGAAGGAAGCTCAACCATGAACCCTCCTACACCTAATCTTCCCTTCCAAGGAAGGGAACAGAACGCCATAGCCTAACTCCTAGGCTAACCTAACACAGCCGGCTGGCTGACGGAGGAAGCCCAGGGGGAGAAGGTATCTACCAGACTAGCCTAAAAGTTAACCTATCCTAGGCAAAATAAAATAATTCAATAATTCAAATAATCATAAGGACATATGTAGAAGGGAGGACCAAACCCAACACGATATGAGCGCGGAGGGAAAATGGCCGACCTTCCAGATTAAAAACAAAGGACATAATCCGTAAATATCAAAGACATCCGTGCGCTAGGCCTAAAATAAATCTAATAAGCATAACTGTACCATCTCAAATAATATACCCAAACACTGGAGGAAGTGAGGGTCCAAAATACAACACATATAAGAATTGATAAAGAGCGGATAGGCCCGAGGGGGAAAACTCGTAGCCTAAACGACAAGGACCCGAACTTCCCCAGAGAAGGGTAATAAAACAATGAAAATGCCCAATTGCATATAGGATAAGCAAAACGGCACAACAGTAAGAAAATGAAGGGGAACGAAGCCCCGACATAAAAATCCTGCACCGAGACTGAAGGTCACATGGGGCCGGGAGAAGGTGGACGAGGCGGGCATTATAAATCCCCCTAATTATTAAATTAGAGGGAAATAAGGAGCCTCAACCGCCTAAAATAAAAAAGAGAGATGGTACTCAACTTAGGTGAAGAAGAATCCTGGGAGGATGCCATAGTTGAACCAAAAATTGGGCCACAAAAGAGCGCACACACAAAGCAGAACAATAGCAATTGCGTGCTAAAAATGGAATGTGGGTGATGCCGGTTTGTTTACAGTCCGCGAGTGGTGCGGGGGTTTGTAACGGCACCTCACTCGGTGGGACTTTTGACATTGGGAATGTTTACAGGGCGGAGGCCTGTGATTGTGACAATCTCACCCTTTCTCATACACGACTCCATTTCATGGAGCTCGCACTGGGGGTAGTAACTCCAGCTTAGCTTTTTAGCTTTTCTCTGGTATATTTAGCAATAGCTTTACCTAGAAATAAGTGCTGAAAGATTATTTCACCGGGTGACACAGGTCGGAAAACCCAGAAAATAAAGTGAAGTGATGTGGCCAACAAATAAAGATATGAAGTTTAATGAATGATGTGATATATACATAATAAAAAATTTAATGTCATTAAAATTCTGTGTGATGTAATAAATATATTAGGAAAAATATTGTATATCGTTAAAAATTTTTATATACTTTAAAAAGGAGATGATAGCAGAAATATCTGCTTCATCTCCCAAAATATCAGAGGTTAAAATATCTAGGGCACACCACCAGAATGTGTGCCACTGTTAGTGTCTCATCACAGTAAGCACACTCTGGAGGGCTGCTTCCTCCTAAAATAAATTGATGGGTTAAACGAGTGTGCCCAATCCTTAATCTGGTTAAAATAACCTCTGTTCGTCTGTCAAGCTGGAATGACGAAGACCACGGCAGTACATTATCTCCAATATTTCTATATTTTTTATTATTGGCAAGAAGAGGAGAAGTCCACCTTTCTTACCATTTACTTACAACATAAGATCTACTAGGACCTTTTAGGTCTGCATGAGGCACTTTTCTGAAAGAGGTTTCTGATAAAATACTAGGAGCTTTCGCTTCCGTCTGCCATCTCGTTTCCGCGAATTCCCACGTGAAAAGGGACCCAACGGAAAGAGACTGATTTACGTTGACAACAGAAAGAGACTGATTTACGTTGACAATAGATACGAAAAAGCCACTCCTGAACTTTTTGAATTAATGGATGAAAGCTATTAAATTTTTTAATAGCTTCTAAAGTGCTTTTAGAGTCTGAGTACATGACAAAATTAGCGTCTCTACTTTGAAAAACTAATCTAGGGCAGAGGCTACGGCCATTAATTCGGCAGTAAATACTGATGAAGAGTCAGGTAATTTAGCTGTGTAAGCTGTATCACCAAGGATAACAGCATAACCAACACCACTATCTGACTTTGTATAATTAGCATGGGTAATGTCACGCTCTAAGAATTTTCCCCTAATCTCTTCTTTAGTGCAGTCCTTTTTGTTAAACAATTTCTTACATACTAATGCTTCTGGAATAAGCCACGGAGGATTTACAGGATATTCTACTTCCAGGACTTTCTGGGATTTAAGATGATTACTCCTAACATCCTCATTCAGTCGAATTTGGAATGGTTTAGAAGTTCTTGTACAAGAAAAACTTCGAGAGTCTGTTTCATTTAGTACTTGAAGTCTGTTTCTTTTAGTACTTGAAGAGAGGGAGTTTTGGGAGCACTTTTCATTCTAGCCACATATCGCAACCCTAGCTCTTGCCTTCTTAGATCAAGGGGAAAATGATCTGTGTCAACGTATAAGCTTTCAACAGGCGAAATTCTAAAACCCCTGAGCATATTCTCAACTCCATGTTGTGTACAACATCCAGTTCCTTTAGCTTGGTTTTAGAAGCTGAGGAATAAATTTGACAGCCATAGTCTAGCTTAGATCAGCACAGAGAGTCATATAGCCTTAGAAGGGATTTCTTATCAGCCCCCAAACTAAATACAGAAACAACCTTTAAAATATTCAAAGACTATTTAACATTAATCTTTAGGGCATTTATGAGGTTGGCCCATGTTAATTTAAGGTCTATAGTCATCCCCAGAAATTTTACTTCATTTTCATAAGGAAGGATAGACCCTTTTAGACTGTGTGGGAACCTCTTCCACACGCCGGCACCTAGTAAATCTTACCGCAACTGTTCTGGAAGAAGAGAATTTAAAACCATTCTCATTAGCCCACTTAGTAATAGCATTAATAGATCTTTGCAAATGTTTACATACAGACAAGGAATCATTTCCTGTGCAGTATATATATTGCAAGGTCATCGACAAAAAGCATGCATTTAACAGGGGCCGAGATTTTTTCAACCACACTATTTATTGCCACTGAAATAACAATTTTTAAAGTAAATTGTATTTTTCCTAACTATACAAACCCGAGGTCCTTTACATTAGGAGATACTTTCAGGCGTAGGCTGAAACGGCCGTTAAACTCTTGAACAAGGTGGTTAGGCAGTAACTACCTCCAGGTAGGCGGGGATACCCGCCTGCCCGGATGTAAACATTCCAGTTTGCCTTTCGGCCCAGGTACAGATTGAGGGGTGGCATGAGGTGGGCATAATTGTAAAGGACCTCAGGTTTTGTATAGTTAGGAAAAATACAATTTACTTTAAAAATTGTTATTTGTTCCGACACAATATACAAACCCTCGGTCCTTTACATTAGGAGACTCACTTATTGGAGGGAGGAATCTGAGAAAGTCTCTCTGAACTGACTGGAGTTCACCACCTTGTCTTCCCTTCCTGGTCGTGAGAGCGAGGAAGGGAAAAACTGCCTCTGACAAAAGATCGGGTTGTAAGAAACGCAGGATCAGTTGTCAGACTTCTGGAACGTCCCTTTGCATGAAAGAGGAAACGTCAGTTCATGCAAAGTAGGCTGGGAAGAATTTGACGTCGGATGACAATAAGGCAAATACAAGCATTGGGTTGTCTCATAGTCATGGTCTCCTTCCTCCCCTTGCAAGAGGAAGGAGTGGGGTTGCTTCTATTAACCTTAACGGAAATAGAACGGAGCTCCTGTTATGCGCTTATCTGCCTCGATCGCCCGGTCCAGCTTGTAACGGCATTTCCGCTCCTGCCCGTGGGAAGAGAGCCAGGATGGGGAGAAAGAAGAGAGGCCAGTCACTCAACCTCCATTCTCGCCATCACAGCCGTACAACATAGGCGAGATGCAATCCTGTCCCGTTAAGGGAGCTGGATAAGCTACACAACTTGTTGAGCAGCCACCACAGGACCCAAGGAAAAAGTGTCCAAGGACTTGTGTGCAACATCCCAGAGGTAGAAGGAGGTGAAGGTAGTCTGTTGGGACCACACACCGCCTTCAGCTCCTGTGGTACCGACATATTCTTCCGGAATGTGAGGGATGGACCAAGCCATCGACTTTGTGAGCTCTCGGGTGAAAGGTACCGGTATCGTTGTCATCAGCTGCCAAGTACCTCCTTGATCGCTTCACGAAGTCAGGAGGAAGATGTGCCCTTAGACACTTCTTCCTTGGGAGAGACAGTACTGGCGAAAACGTTGACGACATCCAGGTTAGGAATGTCGAACCTTTCGGAAAGTACCACAGCTCCCAATAGGACAAAGTAACGAATGATCTGGATCATCGATACAAAGTCCAAGGAGGAGGGGAACAAGAAGGACTCGAACCCAACAGTCGATGCCAATGGATTTGGAGTCCACCTACGACATCCGAGAAGGATGATCCCCACCCTGTTCTTCCATCTTCTACGCCAAGGCCAGGGTAACATGAGAGATGGACCTAAGAGGGCATATCTCTATCCGACGACTCTCGTAGGGCGAGTGCAGAGCACGGACAGGAACCCTAACGAGCCGCATGCCACCCAGGAAACATTCCCTGGGACAGCATGACTGAAGAAGCTTCTCGTCCGTAGCTAACTCTCGACTAAGGAGACGGCTACTTCAGATAAAGACTAGGTCGCAAGGGCCTACATTCTTCAAAACTGAAAGGGAGAGAAGCAGCCCTCGGCGGAGAAGACGAGGAAGTCCAGACTTGACAAGCGACTCTGACCCGGGAAGAAGTTCCGACAACGACACCACCAGCGAAGACGGATCCAGTCCCTGGGACAGTGTTGCAGAGGACTTCAAGGGATATCCAGCTATATCTGTTGCCGCTCAGCGAGAAAGCCTGTGCTTGCAAGGAAAGCTGGAAAGTCTCCCAGTCCTGAACCCACAGGGATGTACTGCCTCAAGAACCACTTCTTGTGTAGCTGCACAGGAGGATGGGTCAAGCGGAATTCTTCTCGATGCCTCGGCAATCAGTTCGGAAGGAGGGGAAGTCTTTAAGTATTTGTCTGTAACTCAGGGTGAGCAATGTTTGTGAACCCCTAGCGAAACGGACAAATACGGAGGGAAAAACGTTGATATCGAGTTTTCACCAAAAGACAGCATGCCTCAACAGAGCGGCCCCTGGTCTGGTATGAGGGAGCGAGAAAACACTACTGACTTGTGTGCAGGGAGGCAACAGAAGGACGGTAGGGATTTCTCAGTCCAGCAGTCTCTGTATGAGTCTTCGTGAAAAAGAGTGAGCAGCATGTTCTGTCCCGATCACTCAAACCCGAGGCCAGGCTTGCCTGCCAATACATCCCCACCAGGGATGCATCTGGTTAATTGAGCTGTCGAGTGTGCAATAGAACAACACTCTGAGTACCTTCAAATGTCGAGATAAAACAGGGGAAAAACGATTGCCTCCTGTTTGTCGACAAAAAAGTCACTACTGTGGTTTTATTGTTCAATGAAACCAGTTCACAGTGAGTGCCATAAAACCCATCCTGGATTCTCGGACGGCCAAAGGCTGCCCTGAGCCCAGGACGGTGACGGAAGGTACTAATCATCTCGGTCGCACAAATTCAAGACAAGGTCTTTACCAGTGTGCGCCTATTCCTCAACCTGTGAATCTGTGAGTAGACACAAGATTTGAGGGAAATATGAAGGCATATTCGAAGGTTCCTATAATCAAGCATTAGCCTAACTCTTTCCTCATACCTCGAAGAGGAAAGAACGGGCAAAAGGAAGCAGACTTCCATTTTCGACCATGGGGAAGCTTCTGCAAGATGACAGGGAACCGAGACAATTAGCTCTAGCCGGCTGGCATTTCCCGAATCGGGAGCACGGGAGAGGCGATGGAAAGAATTGCCGAGACCTAAGGGAAATAGATACTTCTCCTGAAGGAATCCATTCCCAGGTCTCGGCAATGTTGCTGCCAGCTCCAGAGACTCGATAAGCATCATTTTGTCCAGGCATCAGCAGTTGCAATCTTCTTCTGAAGCCTAGGACTTCTTAGCTAAGGAGTTGAGGTGGGCTGGCTTGAACCCAAGGTCGAGTTGAAATGATAAGACCCAAAATTCTTGGCCATTGTCCAAAGGACAAGGCAGTGCCCTGGTGGGAACCTTGATTACCAGGGTATCTGGCAAATCTCTGAAAGAGAAAGGCAGAACCAAGTAAAGGTTCGTTCCCAAGGGTCGAGCCAACTCGGGACTTACGAAACTGGAGATCCGAATTGGGACAAAGTCCTTCTTCTTAGCACCAGAATTGCCCAAAAACTGTGGTCAGCAAGACCCTCCGAGGCAAGAAGAATTCATATTCTGCCGAGGCAGGGGTGGAAGTTTGGTGTTTCGACCTGAATTAACTCCATCGAAGAAAAGAATCCATCAGGTCGAGAACGTTTCTCGGAAGACAGGACTGCGGCGGTCCCTGACATTCTCGGCCCTCGGAAACTGCAAGGGTTGCAAGTGATGAAGGTTATTCATTGGGGAGCCGCGGTCCTGTCCCAGGGATCCTCGCGCCGACGAATCAGCGCGAAGATCCCGAGAACACGGGGCGATCGTACTTGAAGAGGAAGACCCTCGCTGTTCCGATGCGTGAAACCCCTGTACTTCTCCCCTTGGAGGGAGACCTTGACAGATCCCATGAAACCCTTCTCAGCTACCTGGTTATAATACGAGAGAATCGGGGGACCGATACCCAAAGCACGCCAGGCAGCCGAACTCCGAAGAAAATTTCGTCGGAGCTCTCTCTGTCCGTCTCGCTCCTCTCGGAACAACCGAAAGGAGAGAGAACAGGTGAGGAGAAAAGAGTAGCCCTACCTGTCCTGCCAGAATGATAAGCAGGAGGCGGACCGTGAGCAATAATCAACCGAAGGAGATTACTGCCACACGGGGAAAGAAGAGCACCTATGCCGTGGCAAAGTGCTTTCCTGGGAAGAGCAAAAAATTCACTCGAGCATACACGAGAACCCGAATCGGAAAAAACCGAGTAGGGCCGAGCCGATCACGAGAACGCGATCCAGCTGGTCGGTATGCGGCAGACTGGGAGGCAGGCGAGATGGGGCGAGCCGAAACGAGCCAAGCCAGTCTGGCAAGCCGAGTCAAGTCGAGCCGAGCCAGTCTGGCAAGCCATGTCGAGTCGAGCCGAGCCAGTCTGGCAAGCCAAGTCGAGCCGAGCCAGAGCCAGACTCATAACTGGGCAGGCCAGACTCGTCTGCTGTGAACAATTGCTAGTTTCCCGAACTCTAAACTCCTTCGAGGCCGAAACCGAGGCCAAGGCCCTCGAGAAGAAGGCTCATAGGGGAATTCTGTGTCTGCTATCTTGCATGCTCGAACCTAAAGTTCGAGACACAAAACAAGCCCCCGAGCAACTGAAGCAGCTGGCGGGCAGAATCGAGACACCTGGCGTCGCGGTACACCGACACCTGGGTGTCCCGGCGACCAGACACCTGGGTGTCTCGGCAACCAGACACCAATGGGTGTCCCGGCAACCAGACACAAGGGCGTCCCCGGCAACCAGACACCTGGGTGTCTACCTGGGCGTCCGGCAACCAGACACCTGGGTGTCTCGGCAACCAGACACCTGGGTGTCTACCTGGGCGTCCTGGCAACCAGACACCTGGGTGTCTCGGCAACCAGACACCTGGGTGTCTCGACACTTTCTCTCGTCCTGCCTCTCGTAAGGAGAGCTCGTGATTCATAGAATTCGAGCTACCCACGAGACTTCCGAAAATCGGGAGCGGCTGCTTTGTTACCTAATAGATTAAAAGAGCCAAGCACAGAACCAGTCTTAGATGCAGACTTCCAAGACTGGCAACGAGGGAATGGCCTCGAGAGGCCGTGCTCTCATGGCCCCAAACGCAAGATCCCACAGGAAAATGCGAATCGCCAACTTGTCTTCGGAAGAGTGTCAGTCCCTTGGAAGTCCCGCAGGACTCCCAAAGTGAATCTCTTCCTTGCTTCTTCTGGTGTTCGAACCGAAAGGTTCGAGACACCAGGCTGGGAACCCGACCGAGCACTGGCAAACACTCGGGAGCGCTTGCGGTGCTGGCAGGAAGAGGAACCGAGACACCTGGGTGCCTCGGCCCTTTCTCTCGCACTGCTCCCGAACTGGGCCCAGGAAAATCTCTACAGACCAGATCGGGATACTCGATATTCCATAGAATCTCGAGCACTCGAAGCGGCTCGTGAACGAGCGCCGAAGCAGCCCCCATCTTAGAGGCGGAACCTCTAAGACTCGGGAACGGAACGCAAACTGAGGTCTGCGCGCGCTCGGCTTTCCGAAACACAAAACCCACGGCTATGCGAATCGGTTCCCTAACCCGAAGGTCGGGAAGAGCCAACGAGAGACCCACTGCCTCCTCGGAAGGAGGCAGTCCCTAAATGTCCAAGGGCATCAAGGGAAGAAGCAGCATCCTTCCTTCGGCCGATGAAGGTCTGCCGATTCTCGGGACCTCCAGGACCTCGGGAGAGGAAGGGAAGACGCAGCAGAAGACGAAATCGAAGATAAGATGAAGAAGACGGCGGCTACTTCCACAGGACAGCTTCCTTCATCTCCACTCCCACATCTTCTACAGGATGGTCGACACGAAACATCGTAACCTCCAGGGTAGTCCGGCAGGAACACAACGGACGCAGGAGAAGCATGATCAGGACAGCCGATGCAGGAGCTACAGCAGCAGATCGGAGGGCAGGAGCTACTGCAACGGCCAGGAAAATCACCTCAACAGGACCACTTCCTAAATCTTCACGCCGACATCTTCTACAGGATGGCGGACATCGTAACCTCTGGGGCAGCTAGCAGGAACGCACGGAAGCGGACCCGGGCACGACCGCCAGGAGCAGCAGGAATGATCAGGACAGCCGATGCAGGAGCTACGGCAAAGGTTCGGAGAGCAGGAGCTATGCAACGGCCAGGAACGTCACTTCCACAAGGCGACTTCCTTCCCTTCACGCCCACGTCTTCTACAGGATGGCAGCAGGCAGGAACACAACGGAAGTGGCCCCGGGCACGACCACTAGGAGAAGAAGCGGGCACGATCAGGACATTCGATGCAGGAGCTACGTAGCTGTTCGGAAGGCAGGAGCTAATGCAACAGACAGAGTGTCATTGAAAGTCACCAGCATCGACAGGAGCGATCAGGGCGGCTGCGGCAGGAGACCAGGAGAGCAGCCCCGAGACTGTCGTAGAGTTGACACGAGCAAAACACAGGGAACAGCAGGAGCAGATAGACCACAGATACGCAGGAAGCATTGCAACAGCATACATGAAAACCAGCAATGACAGCGATCGAACTACATCAGCGGGAACAGAGTCAGAGCGATCCCGACGTGGAAATATGTCATCTAATCAGGTATTGTGGTCGATCCCGAAGCAACACTGAATGAAAGTCGGGACTGCTTCATGCAAGATATTCTTGATATATGATATCCAGCCAACTACTGCTGTCTCTGCAATGCTCACTGTCAACCTGAAAGAAAAACAAATATGATTAGTAGAGGAGGCTCCTCCGCTACAAGGGAACAGCCCTACGCAGCGTTAGGAGTTACTCTAGACGAGGTTGCTCGCTGCCGCCCCCCCGTGTCTTCACCCGACGAGCGAGCGAGGCGAAGAGGGCGAAGGAGAGAAGGAAGAACCTACGGGAAGAGAAAAAAGGACAGAGGGGAGCCCACCAAGGGCGCCGTGGAAGCGGAACTTATCGACGACGCCCGTAACCTCCCACTCAGCCCGCAAATCTCTAAGCGCAGGCGGAGACAAACACTCAGCAAAAGAAGGAAGAAATTAGTGATGCCCCTTACACACGGAGGGCGGAAGCCCAAGAAGGGACTAATCTTACGTCCCGATGGATGTAGGGGAAGTGAAGAAAAAGCGTCCCAAACTAATCCCGAAGTACAGGGGCGCCTCCAGTATTACGAAAAGGGCCGCTGGAGAGAAGCATTACCACTTGGCTACGCTACTCCAGCTATGCCCTTGGCCGTCAAACCCCAGACACAGGCAGGGAACGACGGCTTACACAAGGTTATCACAAATCGTGGGTTTGTATTACCAAATATCAAACACACGCAATATATAAACATAAATACAGAAAGATCCCACCGTAAGAGCTTAACGACAGTCAGCAGAGAGAACAAAAAATACGTCAGCAACAGCTGACGGCCGAAAGCAAACTGGAATGTTTACATCCGGGCAGGCGGGTATCCCCGCCTACCTGGAGGTAGTTACTGCCTAACCACCTTGTTCAAGAGTTTAACGGCCGTTTCAGCCTACGCCTGAAAGTATCTCCTAATGTAAAGGACCGAGGGTTTGTATATTGTG
Organism: Macrobrachium rosenbergii; assembly: GCF_040412425.1. Taxonomy (NCBI): domain Eukaryota; kingdom Metazoa; phylum Arthropoda; class Malacostraca; order Decapoda; family Palaemonidae; genus Macrobrachium; species Macrobrachium rosenbergii. Next base: position 44,054,645 of record NC_089743.1, read on the forward strand.
TCGGAACAAAAGAGTGTTACACTTAAAAAGCTTCCTTTGGGAATTCCTTCCTCCTGTATAAAAGGTTGGGAGAGGAAGTTTCCCACTATTACCTTAAAAAATCTGTCTCCCACATATGCCCATCTTGTGCAATTGTTTCAAGATGCCAATTCTCCAGTTAGTGTCATATGCTTTCTCTAAGTCAAAAAATATGCTGATGGTCTGACATTGTTTGGTGAATCCTTGCTGGATTTGGTTGGTCAGCCTCAGCAAAGGATCAAGGGTGGAGCGGTTTTTCCTGAAACCAAATTGAAATGGCGATATTAATCCCTCGGTTTCCAGGTGCCAAACTAGTTTAGTATTTATCATTTTCTCCAGTCTAGTATTTATCATTTTCTCCATCAGATTACATACAGAGCTGGTAAGAGCTATTCGTCTATAGCTGGTGGCCTGGGAAGCATCTTTATTAGGCTTTTTAATAGGAACAATTTTGGATATTTTCGTCCTTGGGTAGAAGTCCTGTTTCCCATATTTTGTTTATAATCTTGAGTAAATATTTTTTGGCATCATCTGGGAGGTGTTTCAGCACTTCATATATGATTGTATCCTCACCTGGAGCTGTGCATTCACTTGGGGAGAGCACCTCACAAAATTCTCTTTGGGGAAATTTGTAGTTGTATGGTTCAGATTTTCCCAAAACAAATTTCAGAGTCATTTCAGAATTCCTAATTCTTTGAAATTCTGGAGAATAATTGTTAAGGCTGGAAACTTTAGAAAAGTGTTTTCCTAGCTCACTGGCAACTTCAGTGCGCTCTGTGATTAGAGTGTCATTTATTTTTAATGAGAGTAGTGGTGACGCAACAAATTTTCCACTCAGTTTACTTATTTTGCGCCACACCACTCTTAGTGAGGTCTTGGAGTTGATTCCATTGATATAGCAAAGCCAACATTCTCTTTTGGCTTTCTTATAAAAGTGCCGCTGCTTGGCTAAAGCACGTTTGCAGATTAACTTGGACTGAGGGGAGCCACTAGTTTTGTAACATCTGTAGCACTTCCTAGTCACTTTTCTCAAAATGCCACATGTGTTATTCCACCAGGGAACTGCATGTCTACAAGGTTTGCATTTTGTTTTTGGAATCGAGCCTTCAGCACTCTTCAAAGTAAATTCAATAAAGTAATCATAGGCATCTAGATGAGAATGAAAGGACTCAAACTCCCTATCTAGATTGACACACTTACTGAATTTATCCCAGTCTGCATCTTCACCTTCCACTTAGGTAAAACTTCAGATGGAGCATTTACAGCATATTTCAAATGGATCGGGTAGTGATCACTTTCATTTAAATCTTTATTAACAGACCAATTAAAATCAAGATGGATACTTGTTGAAGAAATACTAAGGTCCAGTGCAGAGAAATGATTATCATGAATGTTGTGGAAAGTCATTGACCCATTATTATATAGGGTAACATCATTCCTGTCAATAAGGTCTACAATTAATTTCCCTTTACTGTCTAAAAACCGACTTCCCCAAAGGGGGTTGTGGGCATTAAAATCACCTAGGAGAAGTAAAGGAGCTGGAAGTTGGTTAATTAAGGACTGAATATCTCCAATGTTAAAAGCAAGGTCTGGTGGAAGGTATAAGGAGCAGACTGTTATCCTCTTTTCCAAAATGACTGAAATAGCAACAGCTTATAGAGTTGTATTTAGTTGTATTGTGGAGTGCTGTAGAGATTTATTAATAATAATTGCAGCACCTCCATGGGCACGATCACCAACTGGGGGATATGATTTAAATATTGAATTTAGTCTAGGATCACAAGGAGAGTTGCCTAACATTGTTTCCTGCAGGCATATAATCCCTAGATTGAATTCATGCATTAAAACTTTAAGGTCTTCTTTATGGGCTCCGAGACCTTTACAGTTCCACTGAAGGATATCGAGCATGAATGCTAAGATGGTAAAATGTGCTACTTCCCACTCCTTGGAGAGGAGGTACTGTTCCTAGGGCAGAGTGGGAAATTCTCCTTTATAAGAGATTGTTTTATTAATCCCTTTTCATCTGAATTGGAGTTCAGGATCTTTGGTTGATCTTCATATTTTTTATTATGAACCTGACTTTCAGAATTTCTACTGTGGATCTGCTGACGTCACCCTTCAGCCTGCTGCCGTCCTCGAGCTCCTGCCAGACGTCATCCTTGAGCTGGCTACTGAAGGATCTGCCGATGTCATCCTTCAGCCTGCTGCTGTCCTTGAGCTCCTGCCAGATGTCATCCTCGAGCTGGCTACCGAAGGATCAGCTGACGTCACCCTTCAGCCTGCTGCTGTCTTCGAGCTCCTGCCAGATTTCATCCTCAAGCTGGCTACCGAAGGATCAGCCGACGTCACCCTTCAGCCTGCTGCCGTCCTCGAGCTCCTGCCAGACGTCATCCTCGAGCTTGCTACTGGAGGATCTGCCGACATCATCCTTCAGCCTGCTGCCCGCTCAAAAGCCAAACCTGTCACACCCAGCTATGATGCTGTCAGCAAGGCGATTTTCAGCAGTTGGGCCTTGCTTGGGGGGGGAGGGGGGGGGAGTATCTGTAAGGACCACGTGTGTGGTCCGCCAGAGACTAAACAAAGCGCTCTGTTCTCTTCCACGAGTCAGCTGACAAGTGGAACAATGGCTCGCAGGAAAACAACTTCTCCCATACAACTTTTATGCATATTTCTATGTAACCATTATTGACACAGTTCATTTATGATCACCACTACTTGCATTGCTATGCAAGCGCTCCGATTATGTACTTGTAATGTTTAACTGAATCTTCTGTATCAAACTGTATGTATGTTTCGGTCTGTGAAGACGGCAGACCTCTCTTCGATTTCGCATCAATCAAGTCATGAATTACATTCTTTAATGCATCAAGTTTCTCATGTAAATGTTCGCATGTAGAATTTTGTGGCCTTTCCACCGATATGTATTTCATCATCATACGTTTATTATGTCTCTCAAAATTGCTATTTGTTTGTCTGTCAACAAACACAGATGCCTGAAACCTAATCCCTGTTTCAATGTGTCAGAGAGCAGTAACTACGTTGCGGCTCTCACCAGCCGATAACTTCTGTGAAGATTCTGTACATAAATCAGTAAGGAAACAGCAATAAACTAGACAACACCCAGCCAGCATGTCACTCAATACCTTCCTTACATTGGTGACCCTGGAGTGACCAGAAGAGGCCGACGACAAGATGTACGATCCAAGGGGACGACCTCCTCCATACAGCCTGCTACCGTCCTCGGGCCGACGAGAGATGTCCGACCCAAGGAGATGACCCACCCCATCAACGAAGCCCTGGCTGCCTCCCCCACACAGCCTGCCTCTGTCCCTGAGTTCCTACTGGACGGCATCCTCGAGCTGGCTACTGAAGGATAAGCCAACGTCATCCTTCAGCCTGCTGCTCTCCTCGAACTCCTGCTGGACGGCATCCTCGAGCTGGCTACCGAAGGATCAGCCGATGTCACCCTTCAGCCTGCTGCCGTCCTCAAGCTCCTGCCGGACGTCATCCTCGAGCTGGCTACTGAAGGATCTGCCATCGTCATCCTTCAGGCTGCTGCCCACCCAAAAGCCAAACCCATCCCACCCAGCTATGACGTTGTCAGCAAGGTGATTTTCAGCTGTTGGGCCTTGCTAGGGGGGAGTATCTGTAAGAACCACGTGTGTGGTCCGCCAGAGACCAAACAAAGCGCTCCGTTCTCTTTCGCAAGTCAGCTGACCAGTGGAACAATGGCTCGCAGGAAAACAACTTCTCCCAAACAACTTTTATACATATTTCTCTGTAACCATTATTGTCAGTTCATTTATGATCACCACTACTTGCACTGCTATGCAAGCGCTCTGATTGTGTAATCGTAATGTTTGACTGAATCTTCTGTATCAAATTGTATGTATGTTTTGTCTGTAAAGACGTCAGACCTCTCTTCGATTTCGCATCAATCATGGTCATGCATTACATTCTTTAATGCATTGAGTTTCTCATGTAAGTGTTCACATGTAGAATTTTGTGGCCTTTCCACCGATATGTATTTCATCATCGTACATTTATTATGTCTCTCAAAACTGCCATTTGTTTGCCTGTCAACAAACACAGATGCCTGAAACCTAATCCCTGTTCCAGTCTGTCAGAGTAGTAACTATGTTGTGGCTCTCACCAACCAATAACTTCTGTGAAGATTCTGTAGATAAATCAATAAGGAACCAGCAATAAACTAGACATCACCCAGCCAGCATGTCACTCAATACTTTCCTCACATTGGTGACCCCGGAGTGACCAGAGGAGGCCGACGACGAGATGTTCGACCCACGGGGACGACCTACCTGCCAACAAAGCCCTCGTCGCTTCCTCCACACAGCCTGCCGATGAGAGATGTCCGACCCAAGGAGATGACATACCCTATCAACGAAGCTCTGGCCGCCTTCCCCGAGTTCCTACTGGATGGCACTCTCGAGCAGGCTACAGAAGGATCATCCTACATCATCCTTCAGCTTGCTGCCGTCCTCGAACTCCTGCTGGACAGCATCCTCAAGCCGGCTACAGAAGGATCAGCCGACGTCATCCTTCAGCCTGCTGCCGTCCTCGAACTCCTGCCGGATGTCATCCTCGAGCTGGCTACCGAAGGATCTGCCAACGTCATCCTTCAACCTGCTGTCAGCCCAAAAGCCAAACCCATCGCACCCAGCTAGACGTTGTCAGCAGGGCAATTTTCAGCTGTTGAGCCTTGCTGGGGTGGGGTGGGGTGGGGGGGGGGAAGTATCTGTAAGGACCACGTGTGTGGTCCGCCAGAGACCAAACAAAGGGCTCCGTTCTCTTCCGCGAGTCAGCTGATGAGTGGAACAATGACTTGCAGGAAAACAACTTCTCCCATACAACTTTTACACATATTTCTCTGTAACCATTATTGTCACAGCTCATTTATGATCACCACTACTTGCATTGCTATGCAAGCGCTCCGATTATGTACTCGTCATGTTCAACCGAATCTTCTATAATAAATTGCATGTATGTTTCTGTCTGTGAAGACGTCAGACGTCTCTTCAATTTCGCATCAATCACGTCATGCATTACATTCTTTAATGTATCGAGTTTCTCATGTAAATGTTCACATGTAGAATTTTGTGGCTTTCCCACCGATATGTACTTCATCATCGTATGTTTATTATGTTTCCTAAAATTGCCATTTGTTTGTCTGTCAACAAAAACAGATGCCTGAAACCTAATCTGGTTCAATCTGTCAGAGTGTAGTAACTACGTTGCGGCCCTCACTAGCCGATAACTTCTGTGACGATTATATACATAAATCAGTACGGAACTAGCAATAAACTAGACATCACCCGGCCAGCATGTCACTCAATACCTTACTTACATGGTATCTAATAACCCCCCTCTTTCGCACAGTGTGACCTCTTTTACCCTGTACGGTTATTGTGGCTGTAGGTAAGACCGACTTCCTAGCTGTCTTATTTCCCTGTCCTGTATTGTCAAAGAGAGTGTTCCAAATTGTACCCCACCTACCTTAGACTTATTCGGTTGGTTTAGATTGCATATAGCACTATGATGTCGAACAGTGTGGCCAATGTTACAACCTTACCTGTCACAGTCGGAACTGAAGTGTTTACTGGATGCGCATACAAAACACAAGCCCAGAGTTCTGAGTCGTTCTATCTTTCCTCCCCTGGTTACATGGGATTTACAATGTGTCCATATATGATTGCCTCTGCAAAGTGCACATCCTTTAACCTGGTTTCCCTTGGCTTTGTTTGTATTTTCTTAGGCCTTACTAATGTTTTTTTGGTCTCACAGATTGCCCTTGTGCTACTATGAAAGCAGATAACTGGTTGTCTGTGGAAAGGCTCTCAACTTGTGTATTTCTTCAAGATATTTTTTAAAGGTGTCAAATTTATGCCAATCTTCCTCACACCTTTGTTTTATTATTTCACTTACACTACTAAGTAGTTTGGTGTGGAGCAAGACGGTATACAATTCACTCAATTCCAGCTGTTCACTTTCCAATGATCTTAGGCAGCATTCGAATTTCACTCTGAAACCTTGTAGCAATTCTGCATCTGCCTTGGGAGTCTGTTAAAGTTTTTTAGCTAAACACAACTTGATTTCGTCTTTTCTGCCATATGTTTCTTTTAATAAATTCACTGCTTGCAAATATTTATCACCTTCTAATTTAAAACCATATATCAGTTCCAGAACCTCACCTTCCAACAGGCCCTTCAAATACGAAAACTTTTGTATTTTCTAAAAATCAGTATGTTGGTGTACTGTACTGATACTTCATAAAGTTCCCAAAATGAATTCCATTCCAATACATCACCATCGAAATGTTTGAGGTCTAATTTAGGTAACTTTACACTAGCTTTAACAGGCAATATCAGTGTACTAGGTTCACACCTTACAGATAGGAGATTCGTAATGGAGGCGTTTAGTCTATGAATTTCAGTGCTTACCTTTAGACTATATTCAGCTTGTTTCATAATTTGGTCAGGTTGTCCTACAGGATCCATTAGATCCAATATTTCACCATCCAATTCCTGGATTTTCTGCAAATATTCCTTCAAGGAGTCTCTCAATGAAGAAATACTATTGATATCACCAGTATCAATAGTGGTTTCAAACTTTTTTGACCAGTTAGTTATCACAGACTTAAAACCACCCCCCCATCTCTTTATTTCATCTATGTCAGACATCTTAGCCTATAATTTACCAAAAGCAAAATATATACTTTCTTAATACTAAAAGAGTGTACAGTACAAACTCCCAGCTCCAAAAAATATATATACTGCATTAGCAAATATAATACTGTATTTAAAAGTTGGCCACGCCTCAAATCAATCAATGGTAGATCATTACCAGTTATACTATATATGTGTGCCCTTGACTATACATACATATATACAACATAAAACATAGGGTTTTATTTCAAATTAAATTTCACCTAAGTATCTCAAAACTTACCATAAACTTCAAAAACATAATAATTTTATATTAATATTTCCTCTCCATTACCTTACAATTTACAAAGAAGGAAAAAATAAACAACTTAGTGGAACTGCGTGAACCATCATTCGCCTGACCTAATTTAACCTAATTTCTGGGCTGGCGTGAGCACAACCTGGTATTTACCACCCTGACTGAAAGCGTGCATCTGCTTGCCAGCATCTTATAACCATCATATTGAAAATGCACTCTATCACCGGCAAAGTCTCTTTCTACAAACTGATTGAAAATAAAAGTTATTTCTCAGTTTCTTTTCAATAATTGGTTTAGTAGATTTTTTCGTGCTCAATATCTATCCCCACGGATGTTTCTGGGAGCATAACAAATCTCTATATTAACCACCAAAACCTTACAGTTATAGATACCATCCACTTTCTCTACTAGTCCTGAAATCGTATTTTTTACCTGGTTCACCAATTCTGGATCATCATTTACATCAATATCGTTTCCTCCGATGTACAGGATAACGATACCTGGGCCAAATGCTGTCAATCTGGCCACTAGTACAGAATCCAGTAGATTATCACACACTGCTCCTGATTTCCCAAAAGTGCAATAATACAGGGGCTGCTTTGGCCTCACATCACTTTTAGTACAGCACCCTGTCAAAAAAATGACTTAGGTGTTTTACATGAGAGTGTCCTACCACTGCAACCTTTCGCTCTATGCGGAATACAGCTGGATATGCCATAGCCATTTTCTCAACTTTATCCAAAGAACAACGACCTCAAAATAAAAAGGAAGGTTAAAATTCCCACCGAGTTGCTATCAAATTGTCAGGCTTCAGTTTGGCCAGGCGATGACTGACTGAGTTGATCCTACTACTTATCCATTTAAGGCTAGGCTAACACGTGACTAATTCTAAAATGGCCGCCACCGTCAGCTGGTCACGTCTTTTATCTTTACAGCTAAGTATCACAACAATCCTTAAAATTTCATAAACACTAACTATACAGTTTACTGCTATAACAACCAATCACTGCGATCCTGGTCACGGCACCAATTTATTCCGACTCGTTCAGAATAAGTATAGCATTTCAAATCGTAAAGTGATCGTATAGCCTAAACGGTTTGAAACGTACTAACCTAATCGTAGCCTAAGTTATACTGTGAAACCCAAGTTACCTCACTCATATTCCAAATGGAACTTAAAACACTGCATTGCCTTGTGTATATTAATCTAAGGAATAAATGATATAAACTTACTGTTAGTTCAAATGGCACATTCGATATTCCTAGCCTGAATTCGTAACCCTCATCCAAAGCACGGCCCAAGAAATTTTCCTTGCATTTAGATATGCATATCTCCTAAAGAAAAACTCTCCATATGAACTTTAAGATGAAATGGAATACTTAAGTGGACTTGAAGGCACCAACAACTATCTTCCTTAGTCTTCTGTAATGAGACTGTCCTCACAGTCATTTTGACCAACACAAAACGTTCGACTACCAAATGGACCAAAACAACATACAGTCTGAGTGACTGTGTAGCAAGGTTGCTAGATCACGGAGACGCCTTACGGCCAAACTTTGCAAATTTCACGGCCAAATCGGCCAAACAGATTTTGGTGTACGGCCAAATTTTATATCCCATGCATATAATATAATAATAATAATAATAATAATAAGAGCAAATGGTCTGCCTACTTTTCTGGACAGTATTAAAATAGCTGTAGCCTTATTATTTACACACAAACACACATACTATATGTATATATATATACACTAAAATGTTGTCTATTGAATTTTATACACACAAATTACATCACACACAGTTTTCCTTATTTATCATAAACACCATATTTACAGTCTTGATTCATATTAATAAAAAACACCTATATCATTCAAAACATTTCCAATATCAATAAAAAAACTCCCATATTAGTAAAAAAAAAAACTTCCAATACCAATAAAGAATCTCAATATCAATAAAAAAAACCTCCCATATCAATAAAAAAAAATACTTCCTATATCAATTAAAAAAATTTCCATATCAATTAAAAAACTTCCCATATCAATAAAAAAACTCCCACCGCAATAAAAGAACTCCCATGCCAATAAAAAAAACTCCAATATCAATTAAAAAACTTCCCATACCAATCAAAAAACCTCCCACATCAATAAAAAAAACTCCCAACTTAATAAAAAAAAACTTCCTATATTAGTAAAAAAACTCCCATATAAATAAAAAACTTCCATATCAATAAAAACTCCTACATCAATAAAAAAACTACACAGTAATCGACATTGGGCATATTCTGAGTAATTCAGTGTACATAAGGGACTGCTCCAGTCTAGAAAAAAGTGGCCATTATACAGTCCATTCATACCTCCTCAGCTGAAATTAGTAGTTATTCGTATTCGTTAGCGCCGTCTCTCTCTCTCTCTCTTCCTTCGTCTGTCCCATTCATATCAGACGTATTTTGTGTCCATAATATCAGTATGTACATTACTGAGATTTCACGTCTACATACACCTTTAGGCCTTTGTTTCAAATTTGCTTCCCTGAGGGTACGTACTGGTTCTCTGGAGGCCCCCTCCCCCCGCACACACACACACACACACAAACTTCGACACCAAAGCCACCCACACCCCAACCTCAGCCTCGTCGCTTTCAGAGAGAGAGAGAGAGAGAGAGAGAGAGAGAGAGAGAGAGAGAGAGGTAGGTTACAAGAATAGTTCAATTGTCTGATGCCTATAGGCCTATATATGTGCCTGAGTTTACTTTACCTTTCTGAATTATCCCTCTTCCTTCCTTTATCAGGACTGATTCCTATTTAGAAGTGCAACGTAGAATGTTGTTTTATTTAATATTTTTGTGTATTTTTGGCAACGACCGTAATATTTCTCGAGGACAAAGAAGAAAAAAGAGAAAACCCTCCAAAAAACCCAAACCAATGTTACCCACAAATACTCAAAGAAGCGTTGCATTTATATAATTAAGCGCTTCTGAGTGGATACATATGCTATTTGTTTCCAAACTGTATCGCTTGAATAAGTGCCAGTGCCTATCTCTTCGGGTATGGTTATCACTGTGCGTATTATAATGGCACTCGCTTTCTATACTGATTGAGAAAAGACTCCTACTTCTACTCTTTGCTTTCATCATAATTTATCAGGTTGTGGAGTAAAGCCCTACGCCCTACCCCTTCCCCTTCCCTGGCATCCCCTGACTAGACCTCCACATCTGTCTCTTGTGGCTGGGCTTTGCTTCCCCTTTTGTGATTTCATCACTTTTTTGCCTGTGAATTCAGTCCTTTTTTTTTGCAAGGGCAACGCCCTACAACGAGAAAAATATGGCAACAAAGAAATGGGGGTTATTTAGGTTTCAGATATATTTTTCTTAGACCTATGTGGCTTCTCCGTGATTATGGTCAGCTCAGCTAGTTTGCCGCATAGTTATACAATTTATATATATATATATATATATATATATATATATATATATATATATATATATATACATATATATATATATATATATATATATATATATATATATATATATATATATATATATATATATATTTGTGTGTGTGTGAAAACATTGCTACTGTTGAGACTCTTTATTTAGGGTGGGTCAACGATCGCAAAACCAAAACCCCGTTGGTAATTCAACGTGTGTGATCATTTTCAATCAAGATAACTGGCAGTAAGTCAGCCAGTTTCTCCTAACACCACTTGTTATTTAAACACTTTAAGAAAACAGCGTCTCTTCTAATGTTGTGAGAAGTCCATACCTGAGCATCAGGGAATTTGAAATTTGGTGGCAAATTTGAATCGCATACTGTAACTTTAAAATTTTATTATTTCAAAACAACGAACCCCGAGAGGTACCCCTGCAGAATACGTGCTTTCAGAAAAACTAAGAATCACAACTGTATCTTTTACCGTTGTTGCTCCACAGATATATTAGGCCCTCACCCACCCACCCCAACCACATCCCCTGAATGCCCAAACTCGACACCTGGATCTCCTGAACGGTTGAACGGATTTCGATGAAATTTGGCACGATTAGAGGCCTTAGTGGGAAGCCTCTAAAGCCAGAGTTTCATCCCGGTCGGTTGAATATTTCCAGAGTTATAAAGGGCCAAAGTCTGGGTTTTTGTTTACTCCGTGAGGCTGGGCTTTACTAACCGCCAACTACCGTGGCAGCTGATAATGGAACTGATAAAGAAACAAAGATTTTGTAAAGTTGAAAAAAAGATACTATCTTAAAATGAGGAAAGTTTATAAAGACTCATATGATTGCTAGCAAATAACACGCATCCCATATTCTATTAAAATGCAATACTTGACGAGGAACATAATGGAATAATTCAGAGCGGAATATTCTCATGCAGACTAAATGAATCTGTAAGTGATTGCGAAGCAAAAGCGAAAAAATAGACATCCTTTGAACGAGACTCTAAATCGCAGGTGCAATATTTTTAAAGCTTGAAATATTATGGGGGACGTCAAGTCCAGACACTGATATTATTACGGTTTCACGACTATTTTTGTATTAAATGTAAATTGCGTGATTAATAAGTTTTTTCTGAAATAATGAAGGTCGAATATTTACACAGACACATACACGTGCACACACACACACACACACACACACACACACACACACACACACATATATATATATATATATATATATATATATATATATATATATATATATATATATATATATATATATATATATATATATATATATATATATATATATATATATATATATATATATATATGCACGTGTATGTGCCAATGCAAATATTCGACCTTCATTATTTCAGAAAAAAACTTAATAATCATACAATTTACATTTAATATAAAAAAGTCGTGATAAGAATATACTTTATTTATAAATGCATGTACTTATGTCATACACACATCTAATATATATATATATATATATATATATATATATATATATATATACTGTATATATACATACATATACTGTATATATATGTATATATACAGTACACACACACACATGTATATATACTCGTATATATATATATATATATATATATATATATATATATATATATATATATATATATATATATATATATATATATATAATGTGTGTGTGTGTGTATTTGTGTGTATGAGCATAAGTGCAACATGTATTTATAAATAAATCATATTCTTATTTAGCTTTATATATTCCTATGATTTCAAAATATATTTCACTACCGTACTGATCAATAAGGTTGAGGTTTCTTTCTACTGAGTATGAACGCAATGGATTTTCATGGTAAGTAATATATTTCTCATGGTCAGTCCTTTAGAACCAGTATAATGCACAAGGTTTTTAAAAGGCCTCTTTTGTGAGTTTTATACATCGTTTTTAATGCATAAATATGCTGTTAGGTACGTTTATCATGACTGAAATTTATCAAGAGGGTCCACTAAAATTTTGACATTCTTAAAATTGAAACTTAAAAAGGGAACTGTTAAAATCAAATCTACTTCTCTTGAACATCTGAGAAGCTACGTAAATACCTGAAATGGAATTAGAATATAAAAGTTAAGCCAAATCCCAACCTCTGGGACACATGAGGCCATTGAGCGCCGAAGGGGAAATTGAGAGTAAAAAGTTTTTAAAGGTGTAACAAGAGGAAAACCTCGCAGTTGCACTATGAAACAATTGTTAGGAGGTGGAAAGTAAGGAATGAAAGGGGTTGCAGTAGGGGCCGAGGGGACGCTGCAAAGAACCGTAAGTAATGCCTACAGTGCATTGCGTGAGGTACACTAGCAGCATGACACCCCTGCTGGGACGCAAATACTGGGATTGTAATAGTATGTGCCCAAGCAGTAATATCATGAATTCGCGTTTACACAAACTCTCCAGACTGTAAATGAATACCCGCAACACGAAACAAACACCTGATAATATAAGAACATTTTGTTTACTAGCTTATTTCATATTCATCACCACCTAATATTAATCATCCTTTGCATATGAAAATGCCTGTATTAGAAATAGTCACACTTCGATGTTACATTCATAAAAGCAAAGTCGTTGTGATGTTAATGACTTACCACTGAGAAGGTCAATCATAAAAAACTCTAACCCGTAATAATGTCATGAGATTCTTTACTCAATAATGCAAACCTAATCAAAGCACATGTACCTAAAGAAAAGTTGTAACGACGTACTGTTACGAAGCTAAATCATAAAAAGGAACGCCAATAATGCCATAAGGTTATTTACTTAATAATACACACCTACCATCCACATCGATTAAATCAAAGCATGCTTCAGAAACTGCTACAAATAAATGTTAGATTCCCAAGGGATACGTTTCAAAGTCGCAGCTGAACGAGAATCATGCACAGCTTCATTTGCAGAAGAATGATCATTTTTATGATCCTTTTTATTCCTAGAACACTGAAAGAGTTCAAGAAATGGGGAGTTCTCTTTTGTCATATGAATGTACGAAGACTTCTGAAAGGCGCCTTTGAGGAAGTAGGCTGACATTGTTCCAGATCACACGCTCTAGAGGACTCTCATGCTTGATGATGATGAAAAGCTGAAGGGCTAGATGATGGAGTTACAAAGGAGAGAGAGAGAGAGAGAGAGAGAGAGAGAGAGAGAGAGAGAGAGAGAGAGAGAGAGAGAGAGAGAGAGAGAGAGAGAGAAGAAGGGCCGTATCTTTCATGATTTTTTCTTCAGGTTCTGGTTCAAGTTCTCTCTCTCTCTCTCTCTCTCTCTCTAGAGAATCAGACTTTATCTTTCAGATAATAATTAAAGATTCGTTTTCTCTCTCTCTCTCTCTCTCTCTCTCTCTCTCTCTCGATAAGGAACAGAATCAGCGACAGTTGTGATAATCAGTAAAATCTGGAGCAACGGAAGGAGAAAAAAGTAGGAGAAGAACGAGAGGAAGAAACAAGAAATGAAAAGTAACAGATTCAAAAGTTAAAAGAGAAAGAAGAATAAAAGCCGAAAGCACTTAAAGTACGAGAGTAAAGCAGCAAAACAAGAGAAGGAAAGAAAGACACACTGAAGGGAACATTAATGTTCCTGAAGAGGAAGAGATAGAAGAGTGAGACGTGGTTGAATGTAATTAGAAATAATGAAAAATGCAGGAAACAAGTGAATATCGAGAGTATAAATAACGATAAAATGAGTATTGGAAGGCGAGGAAAAAAGAAAAAAAGCCTGGAGATAGCCAGAAAGATATCTCATGAATATAAATATAAATATAAATATGCAAAGATGAAAAATCAAGAGAACGGGGAGGAATATATGCAAAAGAATGATAAGAGTCCAAAAAATGAATAAGAGAACATGGCTCAGGGGACTGTCAACAGAGGTGAAAGGAAGATAGGAAAAACTTAAGGAACTGGTGAATTCTAGAGAGAGAGAGAGAGAGAGAGAGAGAGAGAGAGAGAGAGAGAGAGAGAGAGAGAGAGAGAGAGGAAATTTTTGCTGGAATAAGAATTTATGGGAAAGCACAAAGGGAAATCAAGAGATAAAAGATGTCTAGAAAACTGGGAAACTGCATGATTTTCTTCACAGTACTGGAATAAAAAAAAAAAAGCTTTATTGTGAAGACTTAGGAGTATTATCTGAAGGTATAAGCCATTATACAATATTGTATCGACCACAAAGAATGATAAGTAATCAACAAAAATAAAACCTGCATTCATGGACAGAATAAGGCACATTATAGCCAGAAGGAGAGACAGCTTAAAGATTGCGGTTCTTATATACTGACGCAATAGGAACACTCTTCATTACCCTGCTGAGGTCAAAGGCTGTTAGCCCTCATGCAACAAATATTCATTCAAGTCCCGAAAAGTCACTATACGCCTTATTTCCTTCAGACGTCCCTTCCTTCATCCAAAACACGATGAAAGGAAAAAGTGCAAGGCCCTACTTGGATAGGCACACCGTAAGAAAGCAGTGGGGATCACTACTGTTTTAGGGAGCACAATAAGTCTGTTTCTCAGCCATCACCTCCAGAGGCCGCGAATTTACTTGTTACTGCGGCTGCTGCTATTATACTTATATATACATATATTTTGGATTACCTGACCATGGGGGACTGCAGCTGTTGAATCCGTCCTCTGCTGCATCGGGAAGGATTTATTGGATTATTCATCCGCCCCTTTGGCTCTGTGCCTGTTAGAGGGACCTCGCTGATATTTAGTAAGGTGGCTCCCTATTACCTGTACAGTTCTTCAGTTGGGCCTGATCACGGCATTGTTGGGCAGTACTGCTGTCTGGACCCTGTTACTTCAACCTACCCGGGGTTTTGCTCCAGACGTGGAGTTTTGCATTATTGAGGAGACCTTGGAACATGGGATTATTTAATTATTAGTTTGTATTTGATAGGATACTCTATCTTTTTGATCCCTTCATTCTTGCTGGACTCCCTTAGTAAGTGTGGAAGTGTTGCCTTCTTTATTTTAGTAGTGTAAGTGTTTTGAGTATGTTTAATAAGGTCATTGATTTTCGAATTATTTATGTATTAAGAGGTGCAGGTGTTACTTCTGTCTGATAATGATGTATTATATATTAAGTAGTTTTTCTCAGTTTTATTCTTCCCCCTCGAGTCAGTTTTCACACTCTGGTATTTGTATGCTCGATTCCATCCATTGTGGATTTCGTTGCTGTATGGTGAACATTGGAACAAGCCCACAGGGGCCATTGACTTGAAATTCAAGCTTCCAAAGAATATGGCGTTTATTTAGAAGAAGAAACAGAAGGTAATGGGAAATACAGAAAGAACAAATCAAAGCTTAGGATGAATGCCCTTCGATTTATGGCAAAGAAATGTACAGGCTAGTCTTTATGCACCTTACCTAAAGGCTACGAAAAGGCACCAGTGGATTTAAAAAAAAATAAAAAATAAAAAAGTCTGCCATATGGCACCATGGCATGCAACAGAAAGTGTAATGGATCTGCCCCGGTCTTTCTAAACTTGTCATCTTACCAAAGGCTATAACTCCTGTTACTCACACCTCGTAAAACTTTTTAATCCTTCTATCCTATTCCACCCTAGGTATATGGGATTGATTGTTTTAAAAGGCAGCTGTTTTGCCATTAAATGTACGTTTTTTATAGTTTTCTATAAAAGAAAACTATTGTGCCCGCTTTGTCTGTCTACCCGTACTTTTTTCTGTCTGCACTTTTTTCTGTCCGCACTTTTTCTGTCCGACATCACATCTTAAAAACTACTGAGGCTAGAGGGCTGCAAATTGGTATTTTGATCACCCACCCTCCGATCATCAAACACACCAAATTGCAGCCCTCAAGCCTAAGTAGTTTTTATTTTATTTAAAGTTAAAGTTAGCCATAATAGTGCTTCTGGCAAAGATATAGGATAGGTCACCACCAGGTCATGTTTAAAGTTTCATGGGCCGCGGCTTATACAGCATTATACCGGGACCGCCCAAAAGATAGATCTATTTCGGGTGTCCTTGATTGCACGCTGTAGGCGGCTGTACAGAAAACTCGACTGCGCCGAAGAAACTTCGGCGCAATTTTTACTTGTTTGTTACATTCCTTCATAGCGTAAATTTCACAGCAGAATATCCCAGCTGCAACAAAAATGTCGGCTGCCCCTACAGAATTAAACAAGAAACGAAGAGCATTTATAGGAAATGGAAGAACTTACACAATACAAAATATGAAAAAGCGTTGGATTCATAATATCACATCGATATACGCTTCTGTGACAAAACAAAAACATGAACAATAGTAATGATAATACTTAGCTGAAATATTCTAAAATTGAATCAATTCAGTCATCCATAACGTTGATTACAATGTCAAGCGGAAGTTACAATTCAACATTATCTCTCTCATGTTAATTCATTCAATCAGTGCTCTGAAAATTATTGCTACAATTCAACAACATACGTTGCAGTTCAGCTGCATAATCTGAATTGCAGTCTCAGAATAATATCCATTTCATTGCAATTATACATTTATCTCAGCAAATATAGTCTAATCTACTAATGTCGACCATGCCACGTCCAAAAGGTCTTCGCAAGTAATTCTTTAATAGTTAGAAGTCATTCAGATTTAAAATTAGGAGTTTAAGGTTTAAAAGCCTTATAGTTGATGTAGAAAATGCCACGTGCTACTCCGTGGAAAACAGTTTGTTATTAATAGCTTCAGGTATTTTAATCCATCTCTATTTCCCTCCCTGGTCACACGTCTGAAGTCCACACGAGGTTAGGTTAGGTTAGGCAGCATGTCTCAGTTTTCCTTTCACAGAAATATCACGCTAAAGAATTGTTTAAATAAATATTGCGAACATTACAAAAACAGTGATAAATACTGTAGATATAGGCCTATATACATTATATATGCATACAATCACGAAGCTACAAATGTCGTTTAATATCAATTCACGCTATTTCAGGAATATCTCTGAGGGGGAATTATCACTGAAGGGGAATTTTTAAGTGATAAATGGATCGGTATTCCGGAAGTAGCGTGAATTAGATATTAAACGACATTTGTAGCTTCATGTTATGTATATAAATCATGGTGTAATAAAAAAAATTTCATATATATATATATATATATATATATATATATATATATATATATATATATATATATATTATATATATATGTATGTGTGTGTATGAAGGTGACCACATGATTGCAGATCAGCAGTACAAACGACTTGCGAGATTTGGCAGAAGAGATGAAAATCGTTGCCACGTTTCTGTGTAAATAATATTTTAAAAATCTTTGAGTTGTTAAATACTATGTTCAAAAGGATCTTTGTAAATGACTACATCACCTAAGAATATTCTTTTATTTTTTTAGGTGAACTTTAAACTTACAAAATGAGGATGCTGTACGTAGGAAGTCTGAGAAAGGCAGCTTTGCAAGTGACTCTGAATCTCTCAGAGCGACTGAAAGGATTAGGTTGACGATAGAAACGATCTACCGTCATAGATCTGGTCCAAGCATACGTGCTAAAGGCCTATGTGCTATGGTTGTTGGGTTAGAAGAGGAACAATAACAACCATTCGATCCTGCTGAGACTAAAGGTGACCATTAATACTCGGTGGAGCCATTCAGTCATTCATTTAAAAAGAGAAAACAATCCCAATCTCCGAGTAACTGCCGACCCCACTTTCCTGGAGGTAGCCAAAGCTAACCTTGGCATCCAGACATAGTCCACTCATGCAAAAACACGAAATCATCCCTTTGAACTAAGATGTTTGATCGTCCTCAGCTAAAAACATGGTCATGAAGAAAGGTCACTACCACACTTTTCTTATTAGCTGGCAAGACCATATTCCTAAAATTTTACCTAACGTTACAGATTCTCACCTTTCAAGAAGAGAGAATTCCTTTCAACACTGGAATACTGTACGGCTGACTAAAACATTTGAACAACTTTTAAATACATTTAAAATACTTTCACATTAATCATAAGGACAGTCTTCTATTTAGAAAGTCTATGGTTTCTTATACTACCATGAGATATAAGGAGACTTCACTAAAAGCGTACAGTCAAACAGCAACACAGTACGACGGGAGAATGAGTGCATAGACTCATAGAGTAGACAGTCTTTGGAATCGTAACACTAGCGCCACCTAGCCCTCAGAGGCGGTAAGAGTTGAGAGATAAGAGTAAAAATAAAAAATGCAAGTAAAGAGGAAGTGAAAGCGATGGGAGGTTAATAAACAAGAAAGGAAAAAAAGGATAATAACATATCCACAAAATTAGCAGCTTCATGAGCGTATTCAGAAGTTGTATGGAAAGGCAGAACAGTATGGTACCCTCAGACGTAGATACAGATCACACTGCTGTTGTTTGGGGAA
The DNA here is from genome assembly GCF_040412425.1 of Macrobrachium rosenbergii. Classification (NCBI taxonomy): domain Eukaryota; kingdom Metazoa; phylum Arthropoda; class Malacostraca; order Decapoda; family Palaemonidae; genus Macrobrachium; species Macrobrachium rosenbergii. The sequence goes on from NC_089743.1 coordinate 44,073,477, forward strand.
AAGCATACCATGATTTCGAAACAATTTATTATAGGAGATAAAGATCAAGTGATGCTGCCTGCATCCGGAAGCAAGAACAACACCCCACGTGAGGTAAAAGAAAAGATAAGAAGTATGCGTTAAAAATGCCTTCATCTCTGGTAGAAACTGGAATCCTCAGCATCAAGACTTGATTTTTCTGGAGCATCAGAAGGTGGCCTTGAAGTGCCTTGGAGACAAAAATTGGGGATGGAGTTAACACCCAAAACAATTTAAAACAGGTACAGACAGAGACAATGGTTGCCGGGAACCCTGGAGTCATGTTTAAAAGTGGCGAGGAGAGTAATAATGCTGGAGAATGAGTGAAAGGAAGAATAACGAGAAAATTAATCTAGAAAGAAAGAAAGCAGCTTGGTAAGTGCACATCAATCGATTGTATTACAGAAAATCGTATTGGCCAATATTATGAATGCTTAGATTAATGATATTTTATGGCACATGTTAGTCAAAGGTTATTATATTCAAATGGCAACTAAAAAAATATGAATAATTCTTTCAATCAGTGCGTCATGAACAAATAAGTCTGGTGAATTAATAAGGTGCAAGAGCATTAATCCTCTTTTGGTAAGGCAGGACTCCTAGTGGAAACCAGGATAAACTAGTTTGAGCTAATTAAATTCTCTTTTGAAGCAGTTTGAAGGAGCGTCTGATTGCTTTCAAACTTTAATCTTAATGACTCGCAGAGTCGTTATCGATGGTACTAAACCAATAACGGTTTGAATTCAATTTTATCGTTTCGTACCTTCAGTTCTTGTCGATTTTTTTAACGGCAATCGATGCCTGGAATAATTTTTTCCTGTATTTCATTTATTGTCCAGTCGTATGACTGTTTCTTTATTTTTTTAATCGAAAATATTTTACATACGCAAAACCAAATGAATGCGAATGGGTCTTATGAGCTTCAGTGACTGCCACTCTGTCTTCTTCATTCTTTGAAGAGCGGCTAATCGTGACGTCATTGTTTGTAAACAATCCCCGCCCCGGGGCGGGGGAGAGATAAAACAATAAATTTTGCCATAGAACTACTTTACGAAATTGAGGAATAAGAGCAAATGGGGGTGGGGGGTTGAAGAATAAGTGTTATTTGATCTCCCTCTCTCTTCCTTCCTTCCTCTTTCACTCACTAGCTCCGATGCCTCTTTTGAATCACTCCGACGACACATATCATCACTTGAAAGCTCTTGACAGCGTTTCTAGAAGGCAAAATCCAAACGTGATTTCAGCCAATGAACGGCCTGATTGAATTAAGAATACAGTGTGCTGAACTGCAAAAAATAAGAAGAAGAAGAAGAAGAAGAAGAAGAAGAAGAAGAAGAAGAAGAAGAAGAAAAAGAAGAAAAAGAAGAAAAAGAGGAAGAAAAAGAAGAGAAGAAGAAGGGATTTCAATGCCATTTGTGTTTTTTAATCAGATTAAATCATTTGCACCGCACTGAACGTTTGTCATTTGCACTTCTAACGAAACAATTCTGTTACGATTTCCGTGTTAAAAATTTGCTGAAAAAGGCGCAAATGTTTTCTTCCTTATTTTCTTACAGGGGAAAGGACATCTGGAAGCACACGGAATGGAATATAAAATTTAAGCCATAGGCCAAGCGCTGGGATCTATGAGGTCATTCAGCCCAGAAAGGGAAATTGAGAGTGAAAAGGGTTGAAAGGTGTAACAGGACGAAACTCGCAGTTGCACTATGAAATAATTAGGAGAGGGTGGAAAGTAAGATGGAAGAAAGACAATATGGACGGAGGTATAGTAAGAGGAATGGAAAGGGATGCATCTAGGGCCGAAAGGACTCCGCAAAGAACCTTAATTAATGACTAAAGTGCATCGCGTGAGGTCCACTAAAGGCACTACCTCCCTAAGGTGTTAGGAAGGATATAGTTAATCTCTTTTTCATGGCACAGGAACAAAGAAAACTAGAAAGAGAACATTAAAAAAGAAAAGGTGGAACTTAACGAAGTAAGTAACCACACGCTATTCTGCTTCTTAGGGGCACATAATAATAATAATTATTATTATTATCCAGAAGATGAAGATGAACCCCATTCGTGTGGAATACGCCCGCAGGGGCCAGTAACTCGAAACTCAAGCTTCCAAAGAATATGGTGTTCATTGGAGAGTAACAAAGTAACAAATAAGCAACAAATAATACATCAGCATCAGAAAGACTTAAAAATGGATCACTACAAAGCTGTTTAAATCAAGACATTTTTTCTGATTGGCCGCGAAGAAGTTTCTTTCTGGCTTACAAAGTCATTAAGTTAATGGCCTCAGCGGTGGAATTAAGTGGCAGAGAATGGCCACTTGATAACTGTTCTGGGATATGTTATGTGCTTTTGAGAGAGAGAGAGAGAGAGAGAGAGAGAGAGAGAGAGAGAGAGAGAGAGAGAGAGAGAGAGAGAGAGAGACGTAAAGGGTTAAATATTAATTTAAAAATTTTCCATTTGGTCCGGTTTTATGGTTTTGAGAGAGAGAGAGAGAGAGAGAGAGAGAGAGAGAGAGAGAGAGAGAGAGAGAGAGAGAGAGAGAGAGAGAGAGCTTAGATTGTTGAATCACTCTCCTCTTTATAATGAGAGTTATTTTATTGAGACGATCCTGTTTTTAATTTTGTATGAAATTATGGTATACATTTTTGACTCAGCAGAATCGAATGTTTTCATTGTCCTTCTTCCAAACCTACGACCATCACACAGACGACCTAGACTTTGATGCAAAGTGAACCTTACATAGTACAATGGGATTTTCCTTTCTCTTAACAAAAGCTTTTTTTTTTTTTTTAAAAAGAGCTTATCTCTTAAAATGTTTTTCTAAAAATGAAAACGCAAAACAAGACTTTTTGAGATTTTTTTGCAGTTTTATCTTTTATAATATATATATAATATATATATATATATATATATTATTCCAAATACTTGTTTTTTTATTTATATTTACTTTTTCTTTGCGCACGGGTTTGGAGTTGGGGAGGGGTTGTTGCCGGACTCGGGGGTGGGGGTGGGGGTCCTGCTGAGAAGCACAACAAGACTGATATAAAAATGGCAACTCCAAAAAATTATTTTTTCCGAATATTTTTAGCTTTTTCATAACCATAATCTAAACTTTTCTTAATACATAGTTTACTCATACACCCTTTTCGGTTATCACTCTAGAGTAAGAATAGTTTTCCAGCTTTTAGTGTTTCCATAATTTATCAAATCATTATTTATGAAACTTCTGAAATAACGAATAACTTTATCTATCACTTTAATTTTTCAGTTATTACCTAACTGTGAGAACAGGCTATTTTAGCTTTATTTGCTTCTACAGATATTAAATAATAAATTCTTAACGTAAGCAATGCGATTTGAAATGTTACTTTCATTTAGATGCCTTTTCAATTCCTATCTGTAAATGAGAACAAGTTATTTCCCTCTTTTAGTTTACGATAAACATCCAATAATCCTTAATGCTATTGATGAGATTTGCAATACATGCAATACAGTCTCATTCAAAAGGGGGTTTCTTGATTATGCCAAGTTCAAACATTGACGGTCGAACTGAAACTCGTTATTTTTGTGACCTTTTCAGCTTCCTCGCGCCCCTACGCTCCGGAGGTCGAGAAATAAATGGATATTACATTTTGTTAAACAAAAATATAAGTTGTTGTTGTTTTGTATATTCTCTCTGATAAACAAATGTAAGCAAGCGGAGGGGGAAGACTTTCCGTTCGGGTGGAAGAACTGACAGAACTGTACGTTTTGCCGCGTTATATTTTGTAGTTGGAAATATTACATTCCCTCTGCAGCAGAGAGAGAGAGAGAGAGAGAGAGAGAGAGAGAGAGAGAGAGAGAGAGAGAGAGAGAGAGAGAGAGATACATACATATATATATATATATATATATATATATATATATATATATATATATATATATATATATATATATATATATATATATATATATATATATATATATATATATATATATATATATATACATATATAGTATATATATATATATAGAGAGAGAGAGAGAGAGAGAGAGAGAGAGAGAGAGAGAGAGAGAGTACCCAAATGGAAGAAATAATTTACCGACTTAATGCAAAATTTGCCATTGTGATCTTAATAATAATTTTGTCGATAAAAAAATGTTACTGTTTTAACTGCTTCAAAAAATGGGTCATAAGGCGACGCAATAACAAGCTCCTCTTGATCGAGATAAGATGAAAACGAATTGGAAAACCAACCGATTAATAACAAAAATACGAAAAAGTCTTTTCTAGCTTTCTTTTCAACATTAATTGATAATGAATTGATCGAGAAATTCCTTCCTGCCGAGAGGAACCAGACTCGCTGAACAGCAGCACCAGTATGCAGCAATGAGCAAAAAATGGCAAATTTTTCAGCGTTTCAATTTTAGTTCTCTATGGACCCAAATTAGAGATTAGTGTTCTTTATGTATTCAAATGATGGAGATTTACTCAGAAAAGGAAGTAAAAAGGAGTTGGAGGAAACCGCAATTAGCAAGAAATCCTGTTAAAATTCCGCGTGCTGTCGAACTTCTCAATTCCAGAGGTCCTTTATTCCTCACACCGTTGTACTGTGGACCAGCCTCCCTGAGGATGTCGTGCAACTGGAACTTCCGAAGTTCTAGCAAGGATGCACTGCGTTACTACCCTACAGCAATTCTCCTTGCTTTCTAATGATCTACTTACATTTTTTTATATATTTATCAGTTTGTTAATTTATCTGTTATCTAATAACTGATCTCCTCTTTCTGTATTTCCCTTTACCTTCTGTTACTTCTTTCGAATGAGCGCCATAATATTCTCTAGAAGCTGGAATTTCAAGTCAATGGCCTCTAAGTACTTTTTCCATATGAACAGCGTTCATCGTCTGAATAATAATAATAATAATAATAATAATAATAATAATAATAATAATAATAATAATAATAATAATAAATAGAGAATTCTGACTGGGGCTATTATCCTTAGAGGAAGAGGTGTAATAATAATAATAATAATAATAATAATAATAATAATAATAATAATAATAATAATAACAATGAAAGAGACAGATTTAATTCTTGTGTCAGTTTAACAATATCCAAGGGTAATTTCCTAATAATGCTATTCGCATGAAGCTTACAATGAGAATATCTCTTTGTTTACTCTATGATGTTCACATATCACAGGAAATTTGGAGAGAGAGAGAGAGAGAGAGAGAGAGAGAGAGAGAGAGAGAGAGAGAGAGAGAGAGAGAGAGAGAGAGAGATGAATTTGTTCAGACGGACGACATAACTGCAATGTTATTTTCATCAATATCCAGCATCGCATAAAACTCACACACATATACATAAACACACATTTATATACATACATACATACATATATATATATATATATATATATATATATATATATATATATATATATATATATATATATATATATATATATATATATATATATATATATATATATATA
>NC_089743.1:44083976-44093976 GCF_040412425.1 Macrobrachium rosenbergii
TCTCTAAAACACGATTCCTTGCAATATCAAGTAGAAAGAACTTTTTTTATTCTTCCTTCCACATGAAATAATTAAAATTTTTTAAAAATAAATTGAAATAAACAAAAAAACAAAAACCAAAAAAAGAAACTCATTTACTGTAGATATGGACACAGCAAAACTGTCCTTACGACGCCATACAATTACGTAACCAGGCGCTTCAGCTTGGGCCCCTCTCTTGCCTTACGTCTTCAAGTACGTAATACGACCGACGACGACCTACAGCTTCGTATACAAATCACTTTTTTTTTTCATGGATACTAACTAATATTCGAGTGTTCCGTTGGCACGATTTCAACTGAAATGTTGAAGAGGAGATGCCTTGTAAATATTTTGTCAACGTCCATGCTTTCTTTTCTGAACAGATTTCGTTCGTGTAATCTTTGGGAAACTTCACAATATGAGGGGAAAAAACCATTATCATGCATTGTAAAATTCAGTTTATTTGTTTTAGACTGGATATCATCAATTGCCTTAAACTTTTGAGAACTGTCCTATATTTTAGTTTTCTGTAAAAGAAAACTATTGTGCCGGCTTTGTCTGTCCGTCGGCACTTTTTTCTGTCCGCCCTCATATCTTAAAAACTACCGGGGCTAGAGAGCTGCAAATTGGTATGTTGATCATCCACCCTCCAATCATCAAACACATCAATTTGCAGCTCTCTAGCCTCAGTAGTTTTTATTTTATTTAAGGTTAAAGTTAACATAATCGTGCTTCTGCCAACGATATAGGATAGGCCACCACCGTGGTTAAAGTCTTATGGGCCGTGGCTCATACAGCATTATACAGAGACCACCGAAAGAAAACTCGACTGCGAAGATGCGCTGAAGAAACTTCGGCGCATCTTTTACTTGTTTACTATCGTCAGCAATTTGAAACCGAACGATGGAAGATCAGCTTCCAAAGCGTATTAGTACGAAGTAATGCTTTTGTCTCTCTCTCTTTAAATTTCCGTAAGAGTTATGAATTTATTATGTAATTATTTTTAAATTTCCGTAAGAGTTATGAAATTATGATGTAATTCTTTCTAAATTTCCGTAAGAGTTAGGAAATTATTATGTAATTCTTGGGTACAAAAAGTAATGAAGTACCATTAGAAATTTGCCGTCAATATACATTATACTTGTTAGTTACTTAAAATGACCCATACCAAAGTTGAATAACATTGTATTTCCGTATAGGAATGGAATGGAATATACAATTTAGTCCCAAGGCAAAACGCTGGGATCTATGAGGTCATTCAGTGCTGAAAGGGATAACAGAAGGAAAAACCTCACAGTTGCACTTTGTGACAATTGTTAAGAGAGGGTGGAAAGTAAGATGGAATAAAGAGAATATGAATGGAGGTAGAGTAAAATGCAAGAAAGGGATTGTAACTAGGGGCCGAGGGGACGCTGCAGAGAACCTTAGGCACTACCTCTCCTACAGAATATATATCTGTATAAACTAGACACTCAGGCTGCTTCACAAAAGCAAGAGACTGATTATCAGACTTTGATTCCATCACAAGAGCCGCCGAATGAGAGCACCTTCGTTAATCTTCTTTAGCAAGTAGATTCTTCATGCAACACGATCTTGTCAAGTTTCTCTCTCTCTCTCTCTCCTTCATTATTCACAAGTCCTTCAGCCTTGGTGTCATGTTGGTCTTGAAGAGGCCCACTCGCGCTTCTTTAGGCTCGGCCAAATGATTGCTTTTCGAAAAGAAAATGCACATCATAAAAGATCAAGGTTTGTTGTTAGGTCAGCGTGCATCAACCTCTTGGGGTATACCTGTGCCGTGAAGTGCCAGCGACCAGGGTGGGGTTGCTCTTTTGGTTGTGAAGAAGACTGACGACCAAATTCTTTTCAGCAACTGCTAGAAGTAAATGGGACAATGGTATGGTTGGATATCTCTCCACTCTTTCTGAACCGAGATGACATCTCTTAGCCACGTTATTTTCAGTATCGTTCGAAAACAAAATGGGGCATTTTTGTCTGAATTTTTTTGTTCAAACAATAATGGCTAGTAGTCTTAGCTTAGGCAGTACTAAACAGGATAATTAGGCCACAAGGACTTGTAAAAACGCATAATAAACTGTTTAGTGACAGGAAAAACACCAACTTAATCTTTGTAACAGCAAAATTACTGGCAAATGTGGGTAATGTGATAAAATGAAAATATTCTCGCACATTTACCGGTTTTCAAGCACGTTAAATGGGTAATAGTTTGTCGAATGAACGACAATTTTAAATATGAAATGAATTCATCTCCCTACTAATCTCTGTCTGTCTGTCTCCCTGTCTGTGAAAATGCCCACCTATACCCTAATCAGGAATTCCATTAGATAGCATCTGATAGCAAGAGAGCCATTCAACAGCCAACCAATGGCCAGTCCCATATACAAAAAAAATAATTCTTTAATTTTACTGGTGAAGCAAATATTTTCTTTACCTTGTTCCTTGAAATTTTTGGTTGTTGTAGTTCACCCCCAGACAAAAGACAGACTGATTCCATATATTACTGGATGAAGTTTCACTCACGTCTTCTTAAAAATAAACTGAAACTATCACTAGTTGTTACCCTCAAATTTTCAATCCTTATATGGCAGACAGACAAGGAGAATCTGTATAAGGTGTGACGACATGGAATGAAGATCAAGAAATATATAACAAACCAATAAAATAAAAGTCTTAGTTTTTTTTTTTTTTATTATTCATCATCATCCATTACATACCTGAAGAGGTTATTCGGGTACGGGGAAAAGGTTAATAGCACTCTGGCAGTCAAAGTACCCTTCTGGTCTTCTGCCTGTTATCTCCTTAGACGTAAATTGTTGATGATCAGGGGAAAAAATCAGTAAATAAATGAAAAAGAATGAAATAAAGCACATTATTTTCGACTGATACAACCAATTAATATAGTCTCACTTGGGACAAGACAACCTCTCCAATACACATGTAAATAAATTAATAAATAAATAAAACATTCGTGGGTGTTATTTCCATCTGATTAAGTAATATCAAGGATATTATTCTGATGGACGGAAAGGGAATGCATTTTCATTTGACTCCCAGTCTTGTTGCTTAGAGGAACTGAGGATGGCGCAGACTCATAGGCCCTGAATAGCTAAGACTGAGGTTCCGATTGAGGCTAATATTCCTAATAGAGTAAAAAAAAAAAAAAAAAATATATATATACACACACACACACACACACATATATATATATATATATATATATATAAAGTATATATATATATATATATATATATATATATATATATATATATATATATAATATATAAATATAATCTAAATATAACTTTATTGAGATGATAACCGGAACTACCTCAAAACTTGACTGTAAAACCACATAAACGCAGAAACACTATTTGATGTTAAGGCGTTTTACGTAACTAATAAGTATATTATATATTGATGATGGTGAATTTGTAGCGGATACTTTATCAATTTGTGATAACCAAGAACTACATAGTAATTTCATAAAGTTGACAGGAATTTAAATAGAAAATTATTAAAATTATTACTCAAAAGATGAACCCTATTCATAAAGAACAATCCCACCACGGGGTCATTGACTTGAAATTCAAGCTTCCAAAGAATATGGTGTTCATTAGGAAGAAGAGAGAGGAGAAAAAGGGAAATACATAAGAAGAGATCTAGCTCGTTAAAAAGAAAAAAAAATAATAAATCAATAAATAGATAAAATGTATTAAAATTCAAGGAGAATAGTAATAGGGTAGTAAAGCATTGTCACCGTCCAGTACGAAAATCTGACGATAATCGAAAATTGAGGACAGTTCCAAAAGCTTACAGCAATTGAAAGTTAAGGGGGCTTCTTTCCAAAATGTTTACACTAATAAAAAACGGACAGTTCTGTACGTGACCTCTCGGAACAGTTTATGTTATTATGAAGAAACTGACATGCTGAGGCCTCAAGAGGCCGCTGGTGCCAGCGGCCGACACGTACACTACTCCTGACGAGAGCTGAACTCGAGACAAGATGGCTGCGTTCGTTACGTCCGCAAATGATAATGAGCAAATAAACGAGAGTCGACTGTTTTCGATGAGACTAAACCATCCCTGTCTTTGCTCTGATTATCCGTCTTCTCGTCTCCGTCTCTGTTTTTCCGAATTGGGAAATGAGCGCCCATTTATTTACTCCGTTCTGTAAACAATGTCTGCTCTTAGCTCTCTCTAAAGCAAACACTACATGACATCACCGGCTGGGTCTCACTCCCCCTTCCCCACCTCTCTCTCTCTCTCTCTTTCGCTTAATTATATTAAGTGGGTATGAGAACACTCGAGATATTTTCCTTGTTATCTGTATTGCTTGATGTCTTTCTTATTTTTCACATTTGCCCTTCTGGGGTGATTCTTAATGGTGATATTTTTTCTGTGCGTGCGCTTGTAAGATCTGCATGTTTAAGACGATGATTTATGTGACTGTACGAATTATGTCACAGTATAAACATTCAACTAGATCTTTTACAAAATTAATTCAACGCTTTTATACGCCAGCATACACATACGTATACAAACACACATATACATATAGTTATATATATGTATATTTATATATATATATATATATATATATATATATATATATATATATATATATATAATATATATATATATTTATACGTACATACATACATATACACCGTAGGTGCTTTTGTCTGTAAGATGTTAAATACGAATATCTTGCATTTAATTCGGATTATAAGAATCGCTATTACTTTCCCTGGGTTGCTGGTTTTTTGAGACAACAATCGATGACATGATTTTTAATTCTTCTGGGAAGTCAGAATTTTGTTCCTTTTCCTGAATAAAAGCTCATTTTGGTAACAATATTGTTTGTTTTTTTTCTAGTTTTCTGTAAAAGAAAACTAATGAGGTGGCTATTTGTCTGTTCGTCCGCACTTTTTCTGTTCGCCCTCAGATCTTAAAAACTACTGAGGCTAGAAGGCTGCAAATAGGTATGTTGATCATCCACCCTCCAATCATCAAACATGCCAAATTGCAGCCCTCTAGCCTCAGTAAATTTTATTTTATTTCAGGTTAATGTTACCCACGATCGTGCGTCTGGCACCGCTATAGGTGCCAACACAACAGGCCACCACCGGGCCGTGGCTGAAAATTTCATGGGCCGCGGCTGAGAGTTTCACGGGACGTGTCTGAGAGTTTCATACAACTTTATACGCTGTACAGAAAACTCGACTGCGCCGAAGAACCTTCGGCGCATTTTTTACTTGTTTTATTCTTTTATTCTTTAAGGTGCTCTACATAGCAGACCATCGTAAGCTGTTATGCACGATCCCGCCTCCAAGATTTTTTCTATGTTTTTTCTTATAATATATTTCCGACCGATCTCAGTCCCTGTCAGTGTACGAAGGGAAGGAACTGAAGTGGCTTCCATTAGAATTTGAATTGAAGGCGTCAGCACGAAAGAATGATCCTATTTACCAATGCCAGAGCTAAACTACTTTAAATTCTACTGAAATGTATAGAGATGTTTTCATTACTTTCCGGGAACTTTACGTGGTCCTCAAAAGGTAGTCATTCGGAAGTTTAGTTTAATAAAGGACTTATGAACTTCTTAGTTCTAGAGGGCCTTTTTTCACTACACCGTTGGACTGTGGAAGTGAACAGTCTCCCTGAGGATGTCGTGCAATTGGAACTTCAGAAGTTCAAGCGAAGATGCAAAGCATTACTACTCTAAAACAATTCTCTTTGTATTTTAATAATCTATTTACCCTTTAACTATGTACTTAGTTCTTTGTTAATTTATTCTTTCTTTTCTAATAACCAATTTCTTTTTTTCGTTACTTCTTTCAAACGAATACCATATTCTTGGGAAGCTTGAATTTCAAGTCAATGGCCCCTGTGAGCTTGTTTCATATGAGCACGGCTCATCTTAATAATAATAATAATAATAATAATAATAATAATAATAATAATAATAATAATAATAATAATAATAATAATAATAAATCGTTCTACAGGAAGTGAAGAGAACACCAAGCTTTATCTAAGAATACTCAGTTTATGATACTCTGTAATGTAATACCTTTAGAATGTGACGTAAATATATCAGCTTGTGTCAACTGACACCTTCCGTTCGTGCTATTGTAGATGATCTCCTTGGATTTACAGTGATGTCAATACTTGAGGACATGTTCATTCACTTCAAGTAGTTTTCATCTTAAGAAAATAATGAAAGTATGATCCAATCGGTATGTTGATATTAGTCAGTCATTACAAGAATCTTTAACTCCCATATTTCGCACACGGGTATTTGATGATTTACATTTCAAAATTTTTTTAATTGCATTTGTGTCTTTTTAAAAAACTTTAAAGAGAATTAAATGATAAAATTTATTTTTTTGAAACTTCCATAGAACGTTTTCTTTGGAGGAAAACAATGTTTTGACTGTGGTTCTTTTAATCTTTAATTTCTGCGTTCGCTGAAGATTTTAGCGGCCGTGAAGACATTTCGCCTCTTTTTTGGCAAAGTGTCGAACGTGTATTTATTCAATTATTTTTCACTGACTTCTTGTGTCAGCAAAGTATCAAGTCTGTGTCTCTCTCTCACCATACACCCTGAATGGTGACTCGATACTTTCCTGAAACTAGAAGTCAGAGAAAGAACCACAGTCAATGCGGGTACCTCAAATAATAATAATAATAATAATAATAATAATAATAATAATAATAATAATAATAATAATAATAATAATAATAATTATCATTATAATAATAAAATGCACATTTGACGCTTTGCCAAAAAAGGGGTGACATATTTACGAAATGGAGTGATGAGTTTTCCACTTAAATCTTCGGTTTTTTACCGTTTATAAGAAAACTGGGATGTGGAAGCCACTAGCCAAAGGGAATAAAGCTGACGCTTTACCTGACTTGAAGAGAATACCAAACGCTGCCGAAGGCTGGAAAAGGTTATCGCTTTTCGGAATATCTTGTGACGGTAATATACTCCGAAGTAACCGTAGGGGATTCGTAGAAGGTGACCCTAGGATGGTGTGAATGTATTGAGAGTGGATTCGCCGACAGGAAAGAGTGAAAACGTATATATCACAGAATGCATTACTGCCCTAATACTAATCTCCTTGCATTTTAATGCATTTTCATCTATTTATTGTTATTAGTTATTTTTTTCTTTTTTAATAAGTTAGATCTCCTTATGCATTTCCCTTTACCTCCTCTTACTTCTTCCTAATGAACACCACATTCTTCGGAAGGTTGAATTGCAAATCGATGGCCCATTTAGGCTTGTTCCGTTCCATATGAATAGGGTTCATCTTCTGAATAATAATAATAATAATAATAATAATAATAATAATAATAATAATAATAATAATAATAATAATAATAATAATAATGTCTTTGCATAAAGAACTATAGTTTTGACCTTGGCTTTAGTATAACAATCGTAGATGACTGCTGCTGAAATATTCACCTCCAATTCATTTCCCTTGGTTCCCTGTGCACTAATTATTTGTACGAGTAATCATTTACTTTCTCTCTCTCTATCTCGTTTGATCACCTTCGTTTCTGCTTCATATTGTTATAAGAAATTGATTTTACTTCAAGCTCATTTTCCTTAGTCCCCTCGCAATTCCTATTTTTTGTGCAAATAATCTCTCTCTCTCCCCCGCCCCCCGTTTCTGCTTCATACTGTAATAAGAAACTTATTTACTTACAATCTTTTTCCTTTGATCCCTTTGCATTTATTATTTGTACAGACAATCTCTTAACTAAACTATCGTGTGAAATTGCATATAAGCATTAAGCGGGTTCCAAAGCTGTTTACGAAATTTACTAAGATGTCATGTGATTAATTTTCATTAATTTATCACTGATCTTTTTATGGGTTTTGTCCATCAAATGAATCTACAATATGAACGCGTATTCATGGCTGTCGGCCGCGCGCTATAAATAATTTGGCAGCGGATGTTCTTACGACGCACAATAAGACTTTATTAACTTAAACTCCGGTTAATTATTACAGAGCGTAGTCTCTCTTTGAGTTACTGAGGCAAGGGCATTATTAAACTGAGTCTAAAACAGTTCTCCTTGTACGTTCAATAATTTATTTACAATTTCATCTATTTATTTATTAAAGTTTTAATCTATTTTTCTTTTATGATAACTGATTTCTTCTTTCAGTAATTCCTATTATCTTCTGTAATTTCTTTCAAACGAACACCATATTCTTTGGAAGCTTGAATTTTAAGTCAGTGGCCCCTGTGGGCCTGTTTCATATGAATTGGGTTCATCTGAATAATAATAATAATAATAATAATAATAATAATAATAATAATAATAATAATAATAATAATAATAATAATAAAGATTAAAAATGTTCTTTCCGGCGAAAATTAAATATTTACACCATACCTGAAGTGATACATTTCATGCTTACATGAAATGAAACAACAATAATAATTAAAACAATAAAAAAAATAGGAAGAGTGGATATAGTGGTGGCGTAGTGTCTCAATGGTCAGCGGTTCTTATTCTCAATGGAGGGTTGAAGATACCTTTCTTAGTACAGTTCATTTTTATTTACTGGAAGAAGTTAGGCTCTAATCTGATCTACCACGAAGCTAATTTGTTGCGAACTTGTTCGAAGGAGAAGAACTTTTTTTTTTAATGTTACAAGAACGCGTTCCTCAGGTTACTGTGGTTATATGTAGTCTCTCTCTCTCTCTCTCTCTCTCTCTCTCTCTCTCTCTCTTTTCCTTATGATTGTTTGATAATGCAAATACGTGTGTACACAAATTAACATACACATTCACAGTCATACGTACATTACGAGGTCAATGTGGCTTACACATATATATTTATATATACTGTATATATATATATATATATATATATATATATATATATATATATATTTATATACGTGTCTATATATACACACAAACACACACGCACATACACATACATATATACATATATATACGAGTATATATATATATGAGTGGCTCTACAAAAGTTAATAATAATAATAATAATAATAATAATAATAATAATAATAATAATAATAATAATAATAATATTCTTTATTTCAGCTCAGGGAATATACAAAGTAGTCAACTAGACTCTTCTCTACCCTGTCTTCGATCCGCAACAATCGACTAACTTGCAAGTAGCATGATTAATTTCCCAGGGTAGCAGAGACCTATAGGGTTTTCCATGAAAAGGACCTTACCCGCTTTCGCCTCATCTGGGATTGATCTCGCGTTTGATATATTATTATTATTATTATTATTATTATTATTATTATTTATTATTATTATTATTATTTCACAGTGAAGTATTATATAGGGAGCATTTTCAAAATGCCTTTTCAACTTATAAGAACCTTTAGCCGAAATATATATTCATGTATATACAGTATATATATGTATATATGTGTATATGTATGTGTATATGTGTATATATATATATATATATATATATATATATATATATATATATATATATATATATATATATATATATATATATATATATATATATATATATATGTAATTGTAATAGCCACAATGCCCTCTTAACTTCTCGAATTCTTCGCGCTTTTTTGGATATGCTTGTCACTACAAAGCCGTAAGATCCAAGTGCAAGAAATTGAAGAGACTGCGATGCCCGGTCGCGGGAAACGAACCCGCGTCACCATAATCACAAGGAGGTCACGTTGCCGATCTGACCACGAAAAGGATAAAAGTCTGCTACCTCTCGTACATACATACCTGTCGTTTTCAGATATATTTATTAGAGCTGGAATAGACCCATCCTCACCATTGTAGCCAAGTGGGCAATCATTTTTATTGCTTTTTAGGCTGGAGTATGTATGTAGAATCTACTGGTCACTTTTACCAGATGCATACGTAATTGTAATAGCCACAATGCCCTCTTAACTTCTCGAATT